>NC_138769.1:178256534-178266534 GCF_965119305.1 Pelophylax lessonae | reverse complement strand
AGATAGATAGATAGATAGATAGATAGATAGATATTCAAACATGGACGGTTAAATAATAGATCGATAGATAGATAGATGATAGATAGATAGATAGATAGATAGATAGATAGATAGATAGATAGATAGATAGATAGATAGATAGATAGATAGATAGATAGATAGATAGATAGATAGATAGATAGATAGATAGATAGATAGATAGATAGATAGATAGATAGATACATAGATACATAGATAAATCGATAGATATACAAACATGGACGGTTAAATAATAGATAGATAGATAGATAGATAGATAGATAGATAGATAGATAGATAGATAGATAGATAGATAGATAGATAGATAGATAGATAGATAGATAGATAGATAGATAGATAGATAGATAGATAGATAGATAGATAGATAGATAGATAGATATTCAAACATGGACGGTTAAATAATAGATAGATAGATAGATAGATAGATAGATAGATAGATAGATAGATAGATAGATAGATAGATAGATAGATAGATAGATAGATAGATAGATAGATAGATAGATAGATAGATAGATAGATAGATAGATAGATAGATCCAGCCGCACATGCTATGTTCCTCTGTAAATATTTTAATATTATATATATATAGCAATGACTGAAAATGAATGAAGCTGGTCGGTGTAATATCGATGATATTTCAGGCCATGACTTGGGATGAGGATAGAATATTGGCACACATGTTATGATATTAGTTGTCCGGACGATGACACATTGGCTCCTATGGTGTCGGTGGAAGGACCATGGCAGAGGAGGGCAGGCAGCTCTGCCATCCATCGCGGAGTTATTGTTATGCCTCTCAGGGACGGCGATAACTGAACTGGGATAAATAGAGGAAGAATAAATTGTAGACTGTTGAAGTTTGGGGGAATGGATTGTGACAATGATCATTTGGGGACTGATAGCTGTAGGCTAAGAATGAGGTCAAGGCTTTCTCCCAGGGTTAAATAGACTTTCCTGTAAAATTACATTCTCAGTAGTGATAGACACATCTCAGAGATTATTACAAAAAAAAGAGGCGAGAGAAGCGGGCAGACAAAACAAAGAAAGGTCTTTCTATTAGCTGCTAAAAGGCGCAGGCACTTGGGAAACAGCGAGCCAACAGACGCAGTGACATCAATATTAAACACTTGTCTTCTAATGTACACAATAATGTATACACCAGAGACACACCATCCCTGAGCACACAGCAAGGAGGGAGGGATGGCACTGGATGGATGACCTATAGCATCATTTACATATATTATACACCTATCACACACCATCATATACACACACAATATACACCTTATAGTATCACACACCATTATATACACACAATATACACCTTATAGTATCACACACCATCATATACACACAATATACACCTTATAGAATCACACACCATAATATACACACAATATACACCTTATAGTATCACACACCATCATATACACACACAATATACACCTTATAGTATCACACACCATCATATACACACAATATACACCTTATAGAATCACACACCATAATATACACACAATATACACCTTATAGTATCACACACCATAATATAAACACAATATATAGAATCACACACCATTATATACACACAATATACACCTTATAGAATCACACACCATCATATACACACAATATATAGAATCACACACCATTATATACACACAATATACACCTTATAGAATCACACACCATCATATACACACAATATATAGAATCACACACCATCATATACACACAATATATAGAATCACACACCATCATATACACACAATATACACCTTATAGAATCACACACCATTATATACACACAATATACACCTTATAGAATCACACACCATTATATACACACAATATACACTTTATAGTATCACACACCATCATATACACACAATATACACCTTATAGCATCACACACCATCATATACACACAATATACACCTTATAGCATCACACACCATCATATACACACAATATACACCTTATAGCATCGCACACCATCATATACACACAATATTCACCTTATAGCATCACACACCATCATATACACACAATATACACATTATAGCATCATACACCATCATATACGCACAATATACACCTTATAGCATCACACACCACCATATACACACAATATACACATTATAGCATCACACACCATCATATACACACAATATACACAGCATCACACACCATCATATACACACAATATACACATTATAGAATCACACACCTCATATACACACACTATACACCTTATAGCATCACCCACCATCATATACACACAATATACACCTTATAGCATAACACACCATCATATAAAAACAATATACACATTATAGAATCACACGCCTCATATACACACACTATACACCTTATAAAATCATACACCATCATATACACACAATATGCACCTTATAGCATCACACACCATTATATACACACAATATACACCTTATAGCATCGCACATTTTACTTTATTATACATTTACTTTATTCCACATATATTATGGATCTTATAGCACCGCACACATTATTATACATAATATAATATCACACACTTCATTCTACATATATTATAGATCTTTTAGCACCGCACACATTATTATAAATGTATTATAGACCTTATAGCATCACACACTTTATTATACATATATTATAGACCTTATGGCAGCACATAATACCATTTACATAATATAGACCTTATAGAATCACACGCTTTATTATACATATAATATAGATCCTACACCATCACACACCCTAATATACAAATATTATAGACCTTAAAGCATCATCTGTTATCGTTTACATATATTATAGACCTAATAACGTCGCATAATATAATATACATATATCATGGATCTTATAACATCACCCATTATCATATTATAGCCTTATAGTATTACCTAGTATCACATACATATATAATAACCCTTATGACATCACCAAACTATTATATATACATATTACAGACCTAATAACAACTCATATTAGATATGATTGCATCACCCTCTCTAATTCAGTATACACGCATAATATATGTTATGGCATCACATTATCATATATACTCATTACAGACCTTATGGCGTCACACACTATCATATATATATTATTGATCTTATATTATCACCCAGTATCAGATACACATATAAACCTTTTAGTATCACACATACTATCATGTACACGTAGAATAGACTTGTAGCATTAGCCAGTATCATGTACATATATTATGGACCTTATAGCAGCATCACATTATTATATACATATATTTTATATTTGATGGCATCAGATTATCATTTACATATATATTATATATTTGATGGCATCAGATTATCAAATACAAATTTTATAGATTTTTTGGCATCATGTTATCATATATTGATATTTTATAGAGCTTTTAGCACTACATAATCATTAGTGCTTATAACATCATATACTATCTAAAAAAAAAAAAAGTATATATATATATATATATATATATATATATACACTCGCAGTGTCAGACATAAAAGTGGTGCTGATGCTGAACACTTATGTGTAGACTAAATATTGTATTTTTGTTAGCTTGTATTTTACATTTCATATACCATATTTATGATTCAAATGTTTTAATGTATACATTTCCATGATATTATATTCAGGATTATGATTACAGCTCATTGTCTGTATGCACAATGTCACGTCTATTTTCATTACAATGAATATTTCTCGTCCACAATGCGGCATCTCTGCTGCCAAGGACTAGAACTGATGCTCATTTTGATTCGAGGTTGATGCTTTCTGCATGTCAGTGCCGATCCTGTGAAGTCCCCACAGGGTAGGTGAAGGTCCCCGAGGACCACAGCGGCCGGTGTCAGTGACACCAACACACACTACACTTTCCTAAGTTCTTGCAGACCCTGGGAGGCTGTCTGTCACACATTAGCCGTGAAAGGCCGATCCAGATGTGGATTACAGTCCTCAGAAGTCCCAATTATGAATCCTTGTATTTTTAAATACTCACTGTAAGCGATTCAAGTATGCCT
Source organism: Pelophylax lessonae (assembly GCF_965119305.1). Lineage (NCBI taxonomy): Eukaryota > Metazoa > Chordata > Amphibia > Anura > Ranidae > Pelophylax > Pelophylax lessonae. The sequence continues at coordinate 178,262,473 of NC_138769.1, read as the reverse complement.
TTGTAAAATCCTCTTTTTTTATTAGATACGTTGAAGTGGAGAGAGGGGGGAGGATGGAGAGTAGGGTTGATGATACATTAAACCTGCCCTGGATCACTACTCAACCTGGATCCAATGCCAATTATGTCATATCAAATCAATACTGATTAGATGACGGCGCCATGGCGCCCAGGAATTAACACCGTGCCCCAATAGCATGCGACATGTCTGATAAAGCAATAGGATACCTTAATTCACATATTGTTACATAGTTAAGCCGGGTTAATATTGTTCTTTTTTTTTTCTGATAATAAAAAATGTTCTAATCCAGCCCGTTATATTTATTATTAAATTAAAATTCAGGAAACAAACCCTTTTGTACATTGATCTGCATTGTAGGGTGAAACTTTAAATCCTATTTGATTTTTTTTAACTCCTTAATTAAATACTACATCGCCATTCGGTCATTTTCTTCTCACCATCTCTCCTTTTTTTATTTTATTTTTTTGCAATGTAATCAACAGGTTCACATCTGAGAGTGTCATTAAATAAAAGAAAGGGAATCTATTTTATTATAATAACAATATCGTACCTAAGAAAAAAAATAGAGTTATTGCAAGAATCCATTTCTTTCTTTTGATTCCAATAAAGATTTTGCATAGTGTTATATATTTTTTTTTCACAGTAATATATTTTTTTTTCCTGTGCGCCTAAAATATGCTTTCAGATAAAAATCCACACACAATATTTTTTATTTAGCTGTTTGATTTATTATTGATCGCTGATGTGTTGGCTTGTGCGTTTTTCTCCATATGTATATTATTTGGGTTTGGTGGAGCGAGGCTTGTTTGTAGGAATTGCACAGATATGACAAACATTATTGTGTGCAATTGTAATAGATCAACCTCTCCTACACCATCAAAAATAAGATTTATGTCTGGGGACTATTTGTACCTCCAAATCCCATCTCACTGCGCTGACCTTTTTGAAGGAATGAATTGAATATGGAATATAAAGCCATAATCCCATTTTGCTGATGAATCCATGATAATGAAGGGGGCTCCAGTCCATGCTTTGCTGCCAGCCATTGGCTAATCTGTGTATGAAGAGTAGCAGGGTTTAAGGGAGCCAATCCAATAGCTCCTTGTAACACGTGGAGGAGAGGGGCTCAGGAGCTGAGCTGTGCACTTCACTCCACTACTTACTGGTGCCCTGATCAGGGAGAGGGGAGACAAGGGACTGATGGTGTGGGATCCTGCAAGCCCTATAGGCTCACACTCTATCACAGACAGACAGCAAGCAGAAGCAGCAGCACAACTGTCACTGACAAGTCCTTCCAGCAAAGCACAGAGAAGAGGCAGCAGCCAGAACACCCACCATGAGCAGCCACTATCAGGAGGAGACAACTGAAAGGCCGGAATGCAAAAGTAAATCCCCAACTCTGCTCTCCTCTTACTGCATAGACAGTATTCTGGGCAGGAGGAGCCCCTGCAAAATGAGACTGCTCAGCGCCCACAGCTTGCCCCCTCTGACCAGCAGGACCGACCAGGACAAAACTTTGGAAGGTAAGGGACCTCCAGGACCACTGATCACAGGCCTCCTCCTCACTGCACTTCTCAGTGCTGCTGGCTTTTCTTACTCCAAGGCTAGGAAACTTTACTGACAAGTGGCAGAAGGCTCAGCAATGGCAAATATTACATTTCCTGACATTTGATTTTTACAGGCGATTCACCATCCCGAATCACTTCTTTTCATTTCATCAATTACTGCCGAAATGATTTCACACTATCAATATACTAATCTCAGTGCATCATTCTCTAGATTACCGAATCTGTCCTCTTGATTAATGTTACAGCTCTATTTTTTTTCTTAACTATTATTATACAGGAGTTATATAGCACCAACAGTTTGTGTATATGACTGTTTGTCTAAAATAGGTAGATAGATATAGATATATTTGATTATGTATTATATATAATATTTTCAAATATTTATTATTATTATTACAGGTACTTGTGTATATGTCTGTTTGTCTAAAATAGGTAGATAGATATATTTGATTATATGTATTATATATAATATTTTCAAATATTTATTATTATTATTATTACAGGTACTTGTGTATACGCTCTATTTTCTTATACATCATGCATGTGTCCATTTTATTATCCATATACATATATATGTATAGATATATGCAAATTATAATGTAAAGATATAGGAAAAATATACAAGTATATCTGTCTTAGATATAGATAATTGTAAACGTAAAGAGCATTACATGAAAGTATATTACATATAAGGGTATACATTATCTATGTCAAATATAGATCTAGGATTCTAGATGATAATAAACACAAAGATGTTTACAGATATAGATATTTACGCAACCTATATAGTGTTGTATATAGATAGATCTAGATAAGTATAATCACAAAAATAATTACATATATTTTTGTGTAAATATATATAAATGATATATAGTATATGCGTAAGTCACAAAAATATTTACATTTATATTTTATTATAGCATATAGATATAAATAAGTATAAAATCTAAGAAATGTTGTGTTTTATTGTTGATATATTGGTTGGTATGAAAGATAATTGGTATGTGATAGATAGATAGATAGATAGATAGATAGATAGATAGATAGATAGATAGATAGATAGATAGATAGATAGATAGATAGATAGATAGATAGATAGATAGATAGATAGATAGATAGATAGATAGATAGATAGATAGATAGATAGATAGATAGATAGATAGATAGATAGAAAATGTATAGCTTTTAGAACTAATAATGTTATCATTTTTTTTTAATTCTCCCTGTCAGTGTTACTGAACAGAGGACATCCCCTGTAAATATACATTTCTTTATTGCTCCCTTGTGCAGTCTGAAGGCTGGTTGACCACCTGTATGTCCCTATCTGCCTGTCCTCCTTGTCAGTCCCTGTCTGCCTGTCCTCCTTGTCATTCCCTGTCCCCTGTCCTCCTTGTCAGTCCCTGTCTGCCTGTCCTCCTTGTCATTCCCAGTCCCCTGTCCTCCTTGTCAGTCCCTGTCTGCCTGTCCTTCCATAGTAGCTCTCAGTGTAGGTCTCTTCTTGCTGGGCCCGATAGTTGGGTGTCTCTTCCATTCTCAGCGCTGAGTCCATGTGCAGGAAACAATATCCCTTCAGATGTGGCTTTAATAAACATATGGTGGGTTGGAGGTGAAATCTCCTTGTACATGTGCTGAAATTCCTTGTTGACAGTAATTAGAGCGTTTCCAGAGGCATCCAATTACCAGCACGATGATTTCAAACGTGTTTGTTAACTGTACTCTTCAATCCAGCGCAGAAAGGCCACCAAAACCGGTTCCGGAAAGCCAGAAAAATGTTCTTGATCGTTTTGAAGCCTTATTTAATTTTAGTCACTCAAAAAAAAAAAAAAATACAATTAAAAATAAAATATAAAATATATATATTTTATTTTTAATTGTATATATATATATATATATATATATATATATATATATATATATATATATATATATATATATATATATAACAAAGTAATAAATAGTACTAATAAATAAATATATATATATATATATAACAAAGTAATAATATATATATATATATATATATATATATATATATATATATATATATATATAACATAGCAATAATATATATATATATATATATATATATATATATATATATATATAAATAGTACCAATAAATAAATATATATATATATATATATATATATATAATTATTATTAAATATATTTATATATATGTTTCTTGTTTCGGGTTGTATTTTTATTTATTTTTTATTATTTTTTTTTTTTACTATATATGTGAAATGATTGTGGTTGGATTGCATTATTGTCATTTGTCCACCCTTCCTATAGAGGTGTTCTAAATGTCTTATCTCTTGTCATCTCCATCCCTCTAATCAGGTTCCCCCAAGAACAACTCTTCCTTTGAGGCTGAGCTGCATCTCCCCCCCAAGTTGAGAAGGTTGTACGGTCCAGTGGGGGCAGCAGGTCGGTTACACCTCCAGTCGCTGCCCGATGCCCGCTCTGCAGTGGCCAGATCGGATAAATCGGATCGCCTTGTTCTGTTGGGGGAGAGTAGCTGGGACAACCACAGCCTGAAGATCAGTCAGGCCCCCCAGGTCAGCATCAGCCGCAGTAAGTCCTACAGAGAGAACAGCGCCCCCCTGCTGCGAGACGACCAAAGTCCTGATGGTCTCCAGCAGCAACATCAGACTGCTTCCAGCACCCCTTGTCCCTCTTTGCAGGACAGGCTGGGGGCGCTGGCTCAGAACCCAGGGGATGAGGATGAGGATGATGAAGAGGATGAAGAGGATGAGGATGATGAAGAGGAAGAGGATGAAGCAGAGAAGCAGCATAATAATAATAACAATAACACCAGCAATCCCAACAGAGGACTCCTAAAAGAGCAGCTCCCACAGTTCCAACAGCAGCAACAACCGCAGCAGCAGCCGGGATGTGGTCCTGATGGAGATCTGTCTCCCAAAGAGGAACTTCTGCTCCATACTTCTGATGGAGATGGCAAAGATGGTGAGGACAGTGTGTGCCTGTCAGCTGGCAGTGACTCAGAGGAGGGCATGCTAAAGAGGAAACAGAGGAGGTATAGGACCACCTTCACCAGCTACCAGCTAGAAGAACTGGAGAGGGCTTTCCAGAAGACCCACTACCCAGATGTCTTCACCAGGTACATAATAACCAGGGAGGAATGGGGGGACAGTGCTATGGGTTCTCTATGTTCAAGTGATAGACAACCTACAAGATGTAATTAGGGAAACCCATATTAGCAGATGAACTACAAGTAGAAGTATACCAACCCGACATTTATCCCATGCTTTAATGACCCCAAGTTATTACTCTGCTCATTGCATTGACTATTTTTTTCATTGCTGACTATTTTACTACACTGATGATAGTGATGCAATATTATTACATATTATTATTAGTATTATTATTATTATTATTATTATTTTTAGTCCTATTATTATTATTATTACTCCTATATATACTGCGGCTTTGTTGTCTACCCATACTCTTCCCTATGCAGAATTATAGTCATGTCTCTGGCCAAAGGCAGGGAAGATCTGTGTATTTATATCCCCTGTATCAGCAGTGTGCGGATCAGTTACACAGCAGTGTGCCGGGCAGCCTGGTATTGCCGCTCCCCAGACACCTGACCATTGTCATTTACTCCACAGCTTCAGTGCAGGGACACAAGCGGGGCCTTCACTCTCAGGTGTCTATCACCAGCACTCAGATCTATCTAAAATAGGAACAAGAATAACAGAAGATTTCATGCTATTTTTGGATAGGAACCCATCCGAAATGCTGGGCAAATTCCAACACGGATTTTACATATTATTTAGGATAGCGATAACACAAACTGGTATAGGAAAACTGATGTAGCATATTGGGATTTAAAACTATTTAATAAAATGTAATTAAATGATACCGTATTTCAATAGAAAAAAAGGGTGTGTATATATATATATATATATATATATATATATATATATATATATATATATATATATATATATGAAAGAAAGACAGTTCTTTAATTTAGTAGAAAGAAAGAGTTATTTTATTTAGTGTTATGACTTCATAAATGTCCCCATTGAAAGAAATAACCAAAAAGAAAGAGTTACTTAAATCAGTATTAGGACTTGACAGTCACAGAGGAAAGAAAGAAACAAATAAAGAAAAAAGAGAAAGAGAAAGAGAAAGAAAGAAAGATAAAAAAAAATAGTTGTTAATTTAGTATTATGACTTCACAAAGGAAAGAAAGTAAGAAAGAAAGAAAGAGAAAATTAAAATAAAGAGTTGTTTAATTTAGTATTATGACTTCACAAATTAAGGAAAGAAAGAAAGAAAGAAAGAAAGAAAGAAAGAAAGAAAGAAAGAAAGAAAGAA
>NC_138769.1:178116534-178251534 GCF_965119305.1 Pelophylax lessonae | reverse complement strand
TAAACCTAACTAAACTACACACAGTAGGCAGAGATATTCCCATATTTAGCTCCTTTCTGACCCTCTCATCATCCTCTCTGCTTTGTAAAAGCTGACCTTGCCTTGTAACGTTTAAAGATATGGGAGCTGATGGATGGGTTCCTTGCATAAGACCACACTTGTCATCCTTAGATGAGTGTAAATTAGCTTTTCTTAAACTTTCTACCCAAGAAGAACCCTGAAAATAATTTTTGGTCTTTGGGAACCCCTGCAGAAATGATTATATCTGCAGCCCAAGGGATATTAGCTTGATCAGTAAGGTGTAAAAAGAAAGGAATAAAGAATGCAGCATAAGTAGTGTAGTTGTCCCCTTCATCCAATCATTTTTTTTAACACTCTCCTGTTCTATATGACAAAAATATTTTCAGAAAAGAAACACAGATGTCAAGAGAAAAATGCCCTCTTACATTGGTGGTCAATGGGAAAATGTCCTCCTGCATTGGTGGGCAGTAGAAGGAGAGTTCCCTACATTGATGGAGAGTAGAAGAGCCCTTTAGATTAGTAAAGAGTAAAAGAACAGCCCCTTATATTTGGGGGCATTAGAGAATTTTCACACTTACATTGATGGTCAGTGTAGAAGGAAACCTTTATTTGGCCATACAGAAGCAGAATTTAGTATGAACAATTTCAGCGGAGATTTGTGGCACCTACTTAGGTGGTCAGTGTAGTAGTACTGGTGGTCATTGCAGACATAAACCCTTAAGTTGGCCACCCATGAGTAGAATTGAGTTAAAAATTTGCTTTTTTTTGGATATTTGTTCATTTTTCCAATTGTTAGTGGGGTCAAGTCAACATTTGTTTTTTTGGCTGCAGCGATGAGAGAATTTGTAGGAGTAGAATTGATTTTTTTTTTTTTAATTTAAGGAACTTCTAACTGTCAATGTGCTTTACATACATACAATATTGTATTAAGATCTGTTTCATATGTCTGGAATCTCAAATAGCAGTTTTGGATGAAATTTTAATGGCTTTTGAACAAATTTAGTTCTCTAAATGATGACAAGAAAGAATGTTCAAATGAACATTTCTATGAACATTTAAATAAAAATCTCACCATGTATGACTAGCTTTTACATTTGATGTCAGTGGAAAATTCTGCCACTAACATTGGAGGTTTTTGTAGGCAGATCAATCTGCAACCTCTGGAGGAACCCAGTGGTTCTATGGAACCCCAGTTGAGAAAGATTGTTGTAAATAGTCTCACAAAAGGCTAAGATTTAATTTTTAACTGGGGCTTGGTGGTTAATATTTACCACAATTTTATACATAGCTCTGATGAGTAACTGGGGTAACATTTCTCCGTTTTCCATAAATAGGCCCCAATGCGTAGCAGTGCAAGTTAGTGTACACCTCTGTGCTTTCTTTTGTATTTTAATGGTTAGCAAAGCCCATTTAATTCCCTGTCAGGGTTTGGAAATGGAGCATTTTACTCCTAAGATTTGTGTGTGGAATGCTGTGTTCTGCAGTGTCCTCCTAGATACATACATAGAGTAGCCTGGGTGCATTTTACACAGAGTGCAGTAATGGTCTTCCTCCTAGGACACCTTATTATTGCACTAAAAACGCACTTTAAAATTGCATGTGTTTTTTGAGCCATAGGTTTTCCAGCACAGATTTACAGAAAGCCTTTCATTGCAAGTGCCAGTACTTTAGGCCAATGGACTCATCTCACTCTCCACTAGCTACTGTTTCAGAAGAAAACCCTTTACAGTACATCAGAGGGAGCTATTCCATTAACTTGGGCAAAGACTAAAGGTGATGAGAAAAGTACAGTAACCTATAGCAACTGACGAGATGAGAAAAGTACAGTAACCTATAGCAACTGACCGTATTTAAGTGCCCTATAATTAAATTAACCAGACGTATATTGAAACCCTACAACTATATAAATCAATAGATTAATTAGTTAATTGTTTGGTTTCTAATGCTCACTGCACTTTATCATTGTTACTTATTGTAAAACACGCATTTCATATAAACCCTGGCAAAAGTGTTATATTTCTTCTGGCAGACATATGTCTTATTTCCCGAGTAAAATATTAATAATGATAACAAGGAAAAATATGTACTTCAGCCAGAACTTTAGATGAAAGTCTCATGATGTATGTCCCAATTAGTGTGTTTTGAACAGACATTTTTTACTGGAATTCTTTCAAAAGTGAGCTGAAGAAAGATTATAACACAAGCATGGATGTTCAAATAATCACAAGCTAATTAGCCACTAACCAGACACTTCACATCTGGAAAGCTCTGTTAGTTGAGTTTTATAGAGGGCTGGATTATCATTATATACACATTTTACTTGCTCAATGAGTATGCAAGCATCACAGTGTGTGGATGTTCTCCAATGTCTGATCTTGTCAGGGCTTAGCAATGACATATACTAGAATCTCTCAGTAGCTAGGCCAAGAGTCCTCAAATATCACAGCAAGGCAACTGATGATCGCAGCCACATCACATGGAGAGCCTATAAATTTTGTGTCTCCTGGGTCTGTCACCTGTGTTTTAGTGACTTCTGTATGGAGAGCAGTAAAACATCCCTAGTAAAGTATAATGGCACTTCTGTCATTCAGCGTAGGATGTTAAGTCGCTGATGGATATTTGACATTCGGCTTTTAGGAAAATGTACACAGCTATTAGTTCCTGCTAGAGAAAGGCCAGGAGTCCTGAGTAACCGGGATCTATGTGTACTGTCAAATGGGAACACAGCTGCTGTTCATTTCCACTGCAGGGTTACCACTTCACATACTATATTACAAAGGATTTCTCCAAGTTGTTAGCTCTAGTTTTTTCCTGCTTTAAGATTTAAACATCAATGTATGATTTAATTTTTTTTTTTAAATCAAACAATTAGATGTAATTAAAATACAATTTTTTAAACTTCTGTAGGATAAAAAAAAAATGCAAAAGACAAGGATAGAGATATTTCCTTAGCTACGGTATGAAGGCCCATGCCTTGCTTATACTAAAACTTGTAGTAGTTCATAGATTCATCAGCTTTCTAACTAAAGGACACTTGGGGGATTGTAACACTAATATATTACATTTGTAAAATATAATGTGTGTGTATATATATATATATATATATATATCTCAAAGGATACACATCAAACTGTACTTCTTTGCGTATTTGCTTTAATGAATAAGTGAAGTGATCACTAATAAATCACCCTTAAATAAATCAGTTAATTGCTTTTTTTACCTATTTTTTTCCATTTTTATTTTGCCTAAATAAAGTTTGTTGAAATGCAAATGAAAACCTAGTAGTTTGTAAAATGCGAGAACTGGGTATTCAAGTACATTTTAATTAGGAAGTCTAGTATCAAATACAACAAGATATGCTTAAATTGGTTGAATTGCTAATATTTCACCTTGCTTGTCTTTTAATTTATATATTAAACCAGGTCAAAAAAAATATATATACATATATATATATATTTCTGAACCTGATTAGATATTTGACTTGAACATAACTTAGAGAATAGTCTTTCTGCCCATGGTACACTTCAGAAGATACTTCTAGTGAGGTTAAGAGGTCCTTATAATGCATTCATCATAGTAGTCTAGAGTTCTACAAATAATAAAACAGATATAATATGGATATTGCTAAGTATTTCAACGAATTTAAAACACTAGGTATTGTTTGAAACATATTCATATACAATTAGCGTGTTAAGGCCCAGGTTAAGGGGTTCTTGAGACTAGTTGACCCACATCAGGGAGTGGTAGGGATGGTGGCTTTAAAAAATATATACTTGCAAAGGTTGAGTACATTGGGCAAAAGCTACCATTTAGTAAAACAGAGACAGACTTTACCTGTGCTTGCCCATGTTGTGTAAGATATATGTTTTGGTGTTTTAGCGTACATTGATGCAGAGGCATATGAATGTCCAAGTGTCAAGTTTTGTTATAATATGTTAAGTAGCTCTGGTTACAAATGTCAAATTTTATTTTTCAGGCTGTTCTCCACGATGGCCCCTTTAACTAGTGCTTCCACTGCAGCAGCCCTGCTCAGGCAACCCAGTCCCGCTGTGGAAAGTGCAGTACAGTCCAGTGGCCTGTCAGACCCTGCCACCGCTGCAGCAGACAGGAGGGCGTCTAGCATAGCAGCCCTCAGGCTAAAAGCTAAAGAGCATGCAGCACAACTTACACAGCTCAACATCCTCCCTGGAAACAACACAGGGAAAGAGGTCTGCTAAGCCAAGGGCACCTCTGCTGCAAACCCACCAAGACCAAATGGAAGCAAATGTGGACCAGTGACTATAGAGCATCCTTGTCTACCCAGACATGCCATGCGTACCACTACAGTAATAATGAGTGTTAAAATATTATGCAGCTCCTGAGCAGTAAACCTTGGTATGTCCTCCACTGCCACCCCTCACCCTGCTCATTTCACCATGATGTCCTCGTATGCGCAAATTGATGTATTAAAACCGCAGTTTATTTTATCTCCATTTTCCAAATGCATTTTTCCTGTTTCTAGGCTAAGACATTCCCAAAACGATCCCTTTTCCGCATATGTTCCAGTGTTAAACCCCCATGCTGTTAGCCCATCTCTTCTGCCAGAACCGCCGGCAGGCCGAAATTTTTACTTATGCAGGACTTTTTGCTACAAAGATTTGATGCATACATACATATAGTTCAGTTAGCCAGTGCACTTATAAGAGCTGTATATCTCTATACTGTATTATTTTGTTTATCATACACCAACCAAGGTTTTTTTATACCAAACCAAAGGGAAATGAACTGTCAGATTTATGGACTGTTTAAGTCACTAAACTGTGATTACTGATTCTGTATATAACATTGTTATAAAAAAAATAATAAGGAAAAGAGCTTTGTATATTTGAAATGTTATAAAAAGAATTGCACTCAGTGTAGTGTTGTAAAAGTTTGTCAAACTGTAGAATTCTCTGTGTTGTAGATACCACAAGGTTCCTAGCAAAAATATTTATGTACAAACTCTTTATTTAACTTATTAACTGTAGAGGTTTCTCAGAACTTCGGAATGATGCTACCGTACCTGTGTAATGTTGTTTCATTGTCATCACCTTCCCATGCTCTTCGTTGGGAAAGTGAACCACTCAGAATAAAAAAAAAAAAAAAAAAATCAACTGTTTAACAAAATATTGTGAAGCCTGTGACATCTATTTTCTTGTACAATTATCATGAGTTTCATTTATTTATTTTTTAAATAATATTGGTATTTTCCCTTAGCCTGTCAATCATGTCAGTCCCTGCCCCTGAGGAAACTAATGGTTTTCATTTCTCTGTTATACTCGCACACTTGGAGTAAGGCCAAGTTGGGTGGAAGCCAAAAAGAAAAGCTACTATGGATTAGTATCTTTTACTGACAAGTATCCTTCAATACAGAGCTGTTAGTATTTGGTGCTTTGGCTCCTACAGGAGGAGACAGGTTTACAGAGATAGTTGGTTTAGAAGGGTAAGGTTTGGGAAGTTTAAATAAAGTAAAACATTGCCCTGAATTCAAAAACGTGCAAGCAGGAAGGATTTTATTACAGAAGTAGTGGTGTTTCCAGGATATGACTCTTACCGGTGCCGCTTGCAACTTGAAGCGGCACCATGCAGGGGAAACACCATGGGGGCGGGGGGGGGGTCTTGGGAATGTTATGGCACCCTAAAAAGTTTGGATAGCACCCCCATATGATTTGAAGGTAAAAACATCCTCATTTTTTAATGAAATCCCAGCTTTCTTGGAGTTCTCTATTTTATGGCACAGCATCATGTGTTCCCATGTAGCTGCCAGGCCAGCTTGCCAACACCATAGAAATGCATGACGCAGATCCTGGTGCGAGGGAGCTCTAAGGATCTGGTATGGGAGAAGGTTCTGAGGACACTGATGTAAAAGGGGCTTTGAGTACACTGATATGAAGGGAGGCTCCTAATGTTAAAAGGGGATGCTGATGTAAAGGGGGGCGGCTCTAAGGATCTGGTATGGGGGGAAGGTTCTGAGGACACTGATGTAAAAGGGGCTTTGAGTACACTGATATGAAGGGAGGCTCCTAATGTTAAAATGGGATGCTGATGTAAAGGGGGGGCTCTAAGGATCTGGTGTGGGGGGAGGTTCCGAGGACACTGATGTAAAAGGGGCTTTGAGTACACTGATATGAAGGGAGGCTCCTAATGTTAAAAGGGGATGCTGATGTAAAGGGGGGCGGCTCTAAGGATCTGGTATGGGGGGAAGGTTCTGAGGACACTGATGTAAAAGGGGCTTTGAGTACACGGATATGAAGGGAGGCTCCTAATGTTAAAAGGGGATGCTGATGTAAAGGGGGGGGGGTGGCTCTAAGGATCTGGTATGGGGGGAAGGTTCTGAGGACACTGATGTAAAAGGGGCTTTGAGTACACTGATATGAAGGGAGGCTCCTAATGTTAAAAGGGGATGCTGATGTAAAGGGGGGGCTCTAAGGATCTGGTGTGGGGGGAAGGTTCCGAGGACACTGATGTAAAAGGGGCTTTGAGTACACTGATTTGAAGGGAGGCTCCTAATGTTAAAAGGGTATGCTGATGTAAAGGGGGGGAGCTCTAAGGATCTGGCGTGGGGGGAAGGATCTGAGGACACTGATGTAAAAGGGGCTTTGAGTACACTGATATGAAGAAGGGCTCCTAATGTTAAAATGGAATGTTGATGTAAGGGGGGGCTCCTATGCAAAAGAGGGCGACTCTGATGTGAAGGGGGCTCCTAAGGCCCCAGCATTTAGAACATGATAGAAGTCTGCCTCTATCCAGATCTGCTCCACCTCCCGCCCTTTGCCATACTGCTCCTGCTATATTAATTATAAGATAGGACACTGATGTGAGGGGAATCTGAAGACTCTAGTGTAGGGCTGCTCTGAGTACACTGTTGTGAGGGGGCTCTGAGGACACTCATGTGTACTCTGCCAAACAGGGACCACCGTCAGGAACAGGAAAAGGACCCAGAGTTGAGAATCCACGCACATATAATCCAATGAGAGAGCCGAACAAATGTCCAAAAATCAAAACAATTTATTGACAAAAATGATTCAAAGTAGAATAAATACAATGTGTTTCAGGAACCAACCCTTCCCCCCCCCCCCCTTTATCAGGGCTTAAGAAATTTGACTGTGCTTAAAGGATTCAGGTGATAACAAATAAATCTGCACTGTGATTTACAGTTTTAGAACTTTCAGGAGGGCAAGTTATCCCAGTGTTTATAAATGCAGCAATTTTTTATGCATTCCTCTATTTAACAAAATGTTATGAAGCCTGTGATATCTATTTTCTTATACTGTACAATGATTATGTATAGTATTTGATTTACTTGTTTATATAGGTCGATGTTTTACAACACCCTATTAGTCATGTCAGTCCCTGCTCCAGCTATTAAAAAAAAAAACATTTTTAATTGTATATTTAACAGACCAAAAGGGAGTAAATAAGATAATTTAATTGGTAGGGTTTACATGAAGTTAAGTGTTAAGGGTTCAGGTAATAGATGGTTCAGTGTTAAGGGGTGCCTTAGTGTACAGAATTGATTGGGACCCAATGGCACTTAGGCGAGCTTTGGAGTTCACAGTGATTTCTAAAACTGAAAACTACCAGCGCTCAGAGCTAACATGTATGAACCTTAAGCATATTTTGAGCTATGTGATAATACTGGACCAAGGAACACACACAATATTCATGCAGATAGGGATCTGTATGCATTCCAAATTTGGATCCTTGTGCCATAATGCAAGTGTGCTAATCTCTGAGTCACTATGCTGCCCTTTTGTATAGCCATGTTACAATTCAATGTAAAAAGTATGCAGTGGATATTGAACATTTATATCTATATATTTACAGCATATCATATTACTGCTATGCAACATAAGAAGGGACAGTATTGCCGGTCCTACAGGGTCTTTAGTGACTGAATGTACCTCCATTGTAACTTTTTAAGATACTTCAGTAGATTCAAACTAATCTTATACTTTTTTATCTTTAGGTACATCTGGGCATGTTTCTGTATGACCAGGGCAAGTAATTATACCCAGGGCTTTTTTTCTCAGAAAATAGGTGCAGGAACTCAACCACGAGCCCCCCCCCCTCAACCCCCCTTGAACACCACACACCCTCCAAACTGCATCAAATACTGGGGTGGTAAAATTTCACTAAGAGTGGCAGGGTCTTAAAGGAGCATTAAATACCAGGAGTGCATTACATACAGAGTGCAGAGTTCAGGGGTGCACTGTATGTAGAGTGAATAATTAAGCCTTCTTCCACAGCTACCTGCTAACCTCTGGCATCCCACATCCACATCTCACTCTCACCCCTCTTTGACTTCTGCATGCAACCGCCCTAAACTGCCTCCACCCCCCCCCCCCACCCTAAAAGCTCCACCATCTTCTACATGTCTTACTATTGTTGTTGTTTTAAGCTGAAGCACCCAGCCGGCTCTAGTACTTCCCTGCACACTGTCTGTGGCTAAGCCTTTTTTACTTGCAGGGAGATCATCCAGTGGGGGTGTCGGTATCTGCACTGCATCTTGGGCACTACATCTCCCTTGTCCCCATCCTGCACTAAGTGGGAGCCACTCGGGAGATCAGATATGTGGGAGCTGTTGGGAGACAAGCTGTCACTTGTAAACACAAAAGCCGGACTTCTGTGTGTACAGGAAATAGTGCATAGCAGAAAGCAGAGGACCTAAGCCAGAGGTGGTGGAACTAATTTCCACCAAGTTCCAGCCCTGGTTATACCCAATAGTATAGTATACCCAATGCAATGTAAACACATACACTTTTATTTGAAATGCAATTTAATTTGTTTTTGATACGATGCACCTGACAAATGCACTGTGGGAAATGAAAATACTTAGCAGTCAAAATGCACTTTTAATTTTCAGTGTATATGACTAAACTTCATAGGAAACACAGTGAAAACATTAGCCAAAATCCTGGAAAAGCCATGTGTTCAAATTCTATTAAAGCTTTCTACAAACTTATTAATGCATGACCGCAGCTATTGCATTAGTCAAATTCATAAAATAAGTGTATACACTTCATGAGCAGTTTCTAATGTTCAGCTGAAGTGTTAGTTATTGTATTAGGATTGTACAAGTCTACAGGATTGGTTCAAATCTATGGATTCCCATCAGATAATCTTATACCTCTCACTATTACCTTTGGATAAGTTAATATGACATTTGTTTAGCGCTATCCAAAGAGGAGCCGCTGAATTGTTTTGTGACATCTCTGCACACCTGAAGATGACACACCTCGAAGTTACTGACACACCTTGAGGTATTTCAAAAACCATATAAGACCTAGGATCCTTTCACACTGATACGTTTTCCTGCATTTTTACTCTGCAGGAAAAACGCTAGAAACATGTTTCCCTTTAAATCCTATGGGATTTTTCACACCACTGCGCTGAGTGCGGTGCATTTTGAAAAGTCCTGCATGCTGCATCTTTGGTACGGTGTTCAAAACGGCACCAAAAACGCAACTTCCCATTGAAATGAATGGAAAGCGTGGCTAAATCGTTGTAAAATTACGGTAAAAGGGTACCATGGTTTGCGTTTTTGGTGCATTTTTGAGTCACATGTCCATTTTTCACAGGTGCAGGCAACCCAAAAACACACAGGAAATGCAAATGAAACATAGCAAAATTGCGGTAAAACCGCATATGCGTTTTTACCTCGATTTTGCTACAGAGTAGTGTGAAAGGGCACTGACCATAGCCTATAAGGAGAGAGGATTAATCAGGCAGCCCATACATTGATCATTTTTTTCATTCAACCAGCAAGTTAAACGAAAAGAAAATGATTTGATTTCCCCATCCACACACTCAATGTGGATAGGGGAATCCCTCCCGCTTTGCTATTGTGTTCTGACAGCAGGGAGACTTCCCCGACCCTGTCACCAGAATACAATGATCAATGTTGTCAGCTATAGCCAGGATCATTCAGAAAAAAATGACAGGCTGGTTGTACACAAGTCAATCGATGGATCGACCTGTGTATAACCAGCCTGCCCATACATGTATCTAAATTTAGGCAGCCCTTGCTTGATCTATGTATGGCCAGCTTACTTGTACTTCTACAAACAATAGGACAATCCCTTTATTCTGAGAGACATGGTCAAACACCAAATAAAGGAATAAAACATATAAGTGGGACTTTGTAGATGCCTGCGGGAGTCAAATATACGCAAACTTAGGTAACAATAACAAAATTACAAATCGAATAAAAAATCCAATGTACATACCACATGGTTTTATATCACATACGATGATCAAAGTAACATGAATTGGTCTACGCATTTTATAGGTCACCCTGCTTCATTAGGACCATATGTTGACATTTTTAATAGAGTTGTCCAACCACATTTACAATGATGTATACAACAAAAGAAAAAACAATATACAAATGTCAATATAGGAAAAGAGGCATTTCCCATGCCTCTCCAAAAGGGAGAGACTATGGAAGATGGGTTTTTTAGGTGCCCAGCTATAATAAATCAGTATAGCCAAAACATATAAAATCACACAATATTTTATTTATACAAAATGTTTTGAAGACAGGAGTATAAACTCCATGCAGAATGTCATAAGCTAGACATAACCATATATTAAAACTATCTGTACTTGGATGGATAGCGGAGGGTGTATGGATTGACGCATTTTGCCCGAAATTGGAGCTTTCCAATTTTACAATTATTATGTTTCTATAAATGACATAATGTTATTCATTTATTTTCTGATATGTTTAAACAGAATATTTTTATGAAATAAAATTTTTATTGTATGCCCGCAGGGTGGAGCCTGAAAAAGCTCTCCCTGTGGGGCGAAATGCATCGATCCATACACCCTCCGCTATCCATCCAAGCACAGATGGTTGCAATATATGATTATGTCTAGCTTATGGCATTCTGCATAGAGCTTATACTCTTGTTTTTAAAAAAAATGTATAAATAAAATATTTTGTTATTTTATACTGATTTATTATATCTGGGCACATAAAAATCTCCATCTCCCATAGTCTTCCCCTTTTGGGGAGGCATGGAAAATACCTCTTTTCCTATATTGACTTTATCTAGGGGATTGCGCCAGAATTTTTGAAGAGATTCCCCCACCCAATACTCATAAATATTGTCAAATTTCACTGGCCAGTGACTGAAAAAATGCTGGTTGGCAAAGTTGGGTCCTTAGAGAAAGCAAAAAGTTCCCAGCAGACAATAGATACAGATGCGCTCTCTAGTACAGTCTAATCTCACCAGACACTCAAATCACACATCCCACCCTTCCAAGGAAGTTCCGGATCTTTGAGATAAGGTGAGTAGTCCTTTGCATCTCCTGATTGTGGTCAGCTATGGCAGGGCTCTGTTCAGTCAGCAAAAGTAGCCATGTCTTTTCCACAAATACCTTCTTGTTTTAAGATCATTCTCCCCTCTTTCCTTACAAGTCTGCAGACCCATTTCTCCTTGCTCTGTTGCAACAGCCATCCTCCAGTATTGAATTAGACCCAGCCAAGGTGGCTGCCCCCTTCACTAGAGACTCTTTATATATGAGCATTGTAAAGTGGTCTCCTTAAAAATGGCTGCTGCATTTCTGCATTAATGAATATTCAGTTTAATCCTGTCCACACTGCAGAAGGATAATACAGCAACAACAAAGGAAGAAGTTCCACAGCAGTTATCAGCTACAGTCCAGGTTACATTTGTATAACCTGACTGCTACATCAGGTTTACATATATTTACACCTTTAAAAACTGACAGTGAAATGGATTTAATGTGCTTGACAAAGTTGGCACACCTTCCTGTACAGGGGCACTATATACTAAAGTCATACAGTCTTACAGCGCACTCCTTCCCCTCTTTTCTGTAAGTGTTCCTGTCCTCCCGGCACCTGTTCAGTTACTACTGCCCCTTTCCTATGGCTCCATCCTAGTATCGCACCACTCTCATTTCCTTTTGAGGGGTCCACACGCATATGCTGGTAAGCACATGTATAGGCTGGCGTATGTGCATGTGTGCCCCCCCCTCCCTCCCTCCCTCCCTCCATGTGTGTGTGTGTGTGCATAGAAACATGCACGTACATACACACACTGATTTATATACCATCTTCTCTTCCCCCCCTTAATATATCTCAAGAGTATAGTCTTCAGTATAGGTCCCACACTTAATGTTCTGTACTGGCTTACTGAGTTAAGTTTCCCAAATTCTCCAAGGTCTGTTTGTAGAGGAGGTATAGCACGCGCAAATTCGCGTTAAAGGTTCTACACGCTATATTCAACGAGTCACATTATATGCACACATATATTTATATGGTTTTAACATAGATTTTATATAATGAATTATTTTAGTTCAGTATCTATATATATATATTTTTTATTCATCACTGTGTATATTGTAATTGGATATTGAGCATTTTTCTATTTATCTATATATATGTGATTTTATTTTCGCTCAGCAAGTCACGTCATTGGTCCACAAGTGCCTAATAATTCTAATATTAATTTTAATTTTACTGTTCCAGGTTATTATATCTGATGTATGTATAAATATTGTTACTGCTATTACAATCATGTGTGACTACCATTTTTTCCACTTTTGGTGAGCTTTCCATATAATTCCCACCAGAGTGGATTCTCCATTGTGTATTTAAATATAAATTCTTCTGGATATGATCCCCCGATCTGCTCCACTCTGGCCCGTATCGTATGGTATGGTTTGTACTATGTATGGGCGGAGCATACATGCGCCCTCCTCTTGCGGTTACTGTGGGAACAGCTTGCCGGGGGCGCCATCGGATTGAATGGCTTCCCCTCACCTTCCGGATCCGGAAGTCGTGTTCCACCGCCCGGATAGTGAGACGGGCGGAAGTCGTCACTGCCTGGACGGGCGGAAGTGATGCCATGCGGTGGTGCGCACGCCAGTTCCGAGATGAGCGGCGTGCGTTCCACCGCTGTTCCGCCGCTACAGTGTAACTGTTTTTAATATTCGAACAATCAAGCTAATAGCGGACACCACTAGACCACCAGGTAATGTGCCTAGTACTAGTATCTTCCCCAATTTCATGATAACTGATTACACCTGACAGTCCACAGTCTACCACATTAACCCCTAACAGTCCACAGTGCACTATTATAGTAGCCTTACACACTATCTACCTACAAAGAGTGTGTGTATGCACAGTTCTCTGGATGTGCATAAGCAATGGCCTGACTAATACCATGCGCTGGATTGTCCCTGTGTCACTGCATGAGGAGGATGCGATGTTCTGTTTGGTTTGGACCGAGACATGCACAGGTCTGTCTTACCACACTAGCTTAAATGTATCATTTGGCATGTATGATTTTTGAAGTAGAGTCTGCGATGAGTTGGGAAGTTTTGATGGATTGGACAGCTCACCAGTGGAGTAAATGGTCGCTTAGGGCTAGCCATTTGAAATTGTAATTGTAATTGTGATCTGCAATAGTTTTGGGCAATCAGTTGTGTAGTCACGCCCACTTGGGCGATATCTCCTCCCACATCCCCAAGGGCCATGTGGAGGCCTGGTCTTCCATACCATATTTAAACTACGGACTTGACCATGGCCTCCAGGCTCTGAGGAAGAGGCACGGCCTCGAAACGCGTCAGCCCTCTGCTTCCAGTAAAGACGTTGATCCTCTGGCATGAGGCAGATTTATGGAATTGATGTGCCTGAATTTCACGATTGTTTGTGAGTAGCTGATTTTAATTTTTCATTTAATAAACTCGCTGAGGATAATGCGCTAGGCTGGTGCGCCCTTTTCTTTGCTTTGTATTTTCAGTACTAAAGTCATACAGGCTGACTTTATGGACCTCTATAGTTGCAGGCTTTGTGGAATAATTTATCCTCTAATTTAACAGCAAAAGTATTGAGTCATTCCGCAGCTGAACTGCTAAGAAAAGGATTTGAAGAAATTTAGTATGGGGCATCGCTAGCGCCAGTGTTGGCTTTGGGGTGAAAGGAATTGTGCTAGGAAGGGAGATTTGGGGGATGAAGGTAGAGCTAGCGCCGGTGTTGGCTTTGGGGTGAAAGGAATTGTGCTAGGAAGAAAGTTTTGGGTGATGAAGGTATTTGAGTTAGGAGAGTGAATTAGGTTTGGAAGAGGATTTGTGCTAAGAGGGGGGATTGGGAAGGAGAAGATTTGCGCTGAGAATGTGGAAAATGGGGAGGAGGAGGTAAGAGGAGTTGTGCTAGCAGGGTAAATTTGGGGGAAAGAAGGATTTGTGGTATGATGGGGAATTTGGTGGAAGGAAGATTTATAATGGGTGGCTGGTTTGTGGGGAGATAATTAGTACTGGGGCAAATTTGAGAGGAGATTAGCGCTAAGAAGAGGGGGGGGGGGTTTGGGAGAGGGAATTTGTACTGGGGAGGGGAGGATTCTGGTCTGAGATTTTTATGGTTGCCTGTTTGCCTTTTGCAGATGTTTCCACACTTCCTGTCTGGTAAATGGTTGTCACAGAACAGAAAGCAAGGAAAACTGCCCCAGTAAAACACAACAGGGGTTCTAAGATTTCCCCTTTCTATCCAAAACTAGAATAAAAAAGTTTGGGGCATAAATACACTTTAAAGCTCTTCCTCACAGCAGAATCAAAATCCTTCAAATGGTGTAGCACAAACTAACATTTGGTATCAAAGTTGTCACCATCATGATACTGTAATAGTATGGCAGACGACGTAAAAATTATTTAGCATAATGATCATTATGCTGGTAGGTTTATTTTATTAGGTAAGTGCAGTAACCATTAGCAATCATCATGTTTACTCTTTTTAGTACAGAGAAGGCTGATTGCTGATTGGTAAATAGGGGTTCATATACACTACACATTCAGTAACAAGGCATGCTTTACTAAAGGTTATACTTATTAATACATAGATAAAACCCTGTTCACATCAAACCCGGTTAAGAGGAATTAAAACATCCACTTAACCTAATTTAGTGTTTGGAGCGAACAGGGCTGTCTCATTTTAATTAACCATCTTAATAAAACATGATAAGATAGTAGTCCCTAGCTTCATGATTGCTTTAACAGCATTATAACCCAAGAAGAGATTTGCTACTAATATATTAAGTTTATACGTAGAACCAATGTATTTGTTTTCATTGGACAGAAAAAAGAACATGACCCCAAAAAAGTAGGGTTGCAGAGCAATAAGCTCTAACATTCAAACATTTAATAGAAAAATGCAATAATATATATTAACTAAAACAAAATAAAGAAAAACAAAAAATTGTTTTTGGGTTTTGATTGGGATGGATGGATGGATGGATGGATAGATAGATAGATAGATAGATAGATAGATAGATAGATAGATAGATAGATAGATAGATAGATAGATAGATAGATAGATAGATAGATAGATAGATAGATAGATAGATAGATAGATAGATAGATAGATAGATAGATGAAAGGAAACTGTAGCAACTAGCAAATGAACCACATGGGATTTAACACAGGAATGTAGTGCTAGGTAATTTAAACAATTAGATAAACATACTAAGGTGTGAGTGTGTGTGTGTGAGGGGGGGGGGGGGGCTATTAATCCTATTCCTATGACAGATTTATTCAGTTAAAGATTGGCATAGAACAGCCATCCAAATGGTCATGTTTTTAAAGACTTAAGCCTTGTACACATAGGCCAAATGGCAGGCGATATCGGCGGGTTCAATAAAAACCGTCTAAAAACTGGACCGTGTGTATGTCAACCGGTCTGACAGAAGCTGGTCATGCGCTTGGCTTTGTAAACCAGCAGCCGACTGGCTCCCGATCAGCACTCTTAACCAATGGCTGAGAGCACTGATTGGAATGTTCTGGTGAAGGGGTCGTCCCCCTGTCAGAACACAATAGTTCAGCAGGAGAGATCGCTGTACTAACATCAGATTGTTAGCACAGCGGCTCTGACCTAAACTGTCAGTTTTTTTTTTGTATTTTATAAAACGATAGTAAGTACTAGGCTTCAGGCACCAATCATCTTGTAGACTAGCATAGCAACAACATCAGAAAGGTTAGTTGCCAGGAAGCATGTAAATACTTTAAATTGCCTAATAAAGGATACCCAATAGCTGTTGAAGTCAGATTATTATATATTTTGGAACTACAGCTCCCCCAAAATTCATAACAGGCCCTTTGGGGGTCTGTGTACTGTTTTTCTTTAACCACCTCAATACCAGACACTTTCACTCCCTTCCTGTCCAGACCAATTTTTAGCTTTCAGCACTGTCACACTTTGAATAACAATAACTTAGTCATGCAAAATTATACCCAAATACATGTTTTATCATTTTTATATGCAATCATTTCTATGAATGACATATATTCATTCACAGGGTGTCCTATTATGATAGCTGTTAATAGCCCTGTCTGTACCATGTGATCACTGTGACTAATTACAGAGATCATCATAATAGCACACAATGAGTAGCTATCAATAAAAGCCATTTATTGTGTACATCTGTCATGTGAACACTGTGATTGGTCACAGCAAGCACATGATACCTGGGCCAGCCCAGCACAGCGATCTGTCCACCGGATACAGCAGGTGACAAATCCCGCTGTAGCGCAGCCCCTAGAGTGCACAAGAGGTGCATGACTGGAAGGACATCATATGATGTCATATGACGTCCACCCAAAACTGTAGTGCTCCTGCTTGGCTGTTATTTGTCTATAGGCTGGGTGGGAAGCAGTTAAAAAGAAGCTGGAAATTAAATATCATTTGCCAACAAATTTGAACACCTTTTCTCCCTTGTAAATAATAGAGCTGCTGCAGCACTTTCTGTAGATCATAGATATGGCACTCCGTCACAAGCAGGATTAGGGCACCCCTAGGCATGTTATATAAAGGAATTTTTAATGTTTCAGTTTGAGCATTTAAAAAAAAAAAAATCACTGATCTTGGCTGAATGGAATTTAGACAGTTATTTTTTTTGCATTGGTCCGTGTTCCCCTTGTTCCCTTTTTTTTTTTTACAACCCCTTGCCTAGTCACCTAGAAAATGTGCATTTTTAATTTGACAACCCCCCCCCCCCCCATTGCTTAGCGGGTTTCTGGCTTGACATCTGAACATCTCTGAAGTTTGTCAAACAAACACTCAGACTGCAGGGTAGTTCAACGTATCTCTAATGCAGATCAATTCCAAGATCTTTTATTAACCACTTAACGACCGCCCATCGCAGATTTACTGCGGCAGGCAGCCGCTCCTGGGCAAACCAACTTAGTATTACGTCGCTCGCTCAGGAGACTCTAGGCGGGGAGCCAGTGCGTGTTACTGGCGGCTCCGATGGCTGCCGGCCACTCGCGATCTCCCGCAGCTGAGAGAGAAGGACAGACGGCTGAAGTAAACACAGCCGTCTGTCATTCTGCCTGAAGTGATCACAGAGGCTATGTGATCCTGCTATATAGGATTGCATGTCTCTGTGCTGACTTCACAAGCCACACCCCCTGACAGTTAGAATCACACCCCTAGGGACACATTTAACCCCTTGATCACCCATACTGTTAACCCTTCCCTGCCAATGTCATTTTTACAGTAACAGTGCATATTTTTAGCACTGATTACTGTAGTAATGTCACTGGTACCCCCAAAAGTGTAAAAAATGTCAGTTAGGGGTCAGATCTGTACTCTGCAATGTCGATGTCCCGCAAAAAATCGCAGATTGCTGCCATTACTAGTAAAAAAAAAAACAATAAAAATGACATAAATATTTCCCGTAGTTAGTAAACAATAACATTTGTGCAAACCAATCAAAATACGCTTATTGCGATTTTGTTTACCAAAAATATGTAGCAGAAAACAAATTGGCCTAAAATGTTAAAAAATGTTGATTTTTACATTTTTTTTAGAGAATTTCATATAAAAGAATGTGAAAAATATTATTTTTTCAAAATTGTAACTTTTTTTGTTTATAGCGCAAAAAATAAAAATCACACAGGTGATCAAATATCACCAAAAGAAAGCTCTATTTGTGGGAAAAAAGGACGCCAATTTAGCTTGGGTAAAGCGTCGCACGACCGCGCAATTAAAGTCACGCAGTGCCGAGTCGCAAAATAGGGCCTGGTCATTGAGCAGCCAAATCCTCCGGGGCTAAAGTGGTTAATTTGTTACAGGCATATTTTCTATATTTTACTGTGATAGGTGAAACATTTCCAAATAAAGTAAATATTCAGCATGGCATGTTGATATTATTCTTGAAGCTTTCTCTGAATTTTAGTGGATTGGCTTTGTATACTTATGACAAATGTTTTTTATTAAAAATGATCAACCCATGTATCACTGAGGTGGTGTCTTAAAGATGTTGGCTTTTGCTTAAATGTATCACTCAGTGCCTTCCTCTTCAGTCTAGGTTTAAGACCCCATTCAGACTGGGGTGACATTGATTTGGTGGGGCGACCTCGGCGCGACTTGCACGGACTTCATATAATTGAAGTCAATGCAAGTCGCCTCAAAGTAGTACAGGGCCTTTTTTCTAAGTCGGAGCGACTTGTGTCTCTCCTATTAGAACGGGTCCTGTACTATTCAATGGCGAGCGACCCACCGCGACTTGTCAGGCGACCAAGTCGCCTGACAAGTCGCGCTAGTGTGAATGGACCTTAAATCCAACCACTTTTGGTAAGGTGTATGTTTTGTTTACCAAACAACCTGCAGCTAATTGTTGGGGTGGAGCCCTCCCCAGGTCAAGATGTATAAAAAAACAACTGCCACTTCCTTCAGAAATTTTGGTTCAAAAGGCTCACACACCAGTGAAGCTGGCAGAAATCCTTCTTTGGTTAAGTATTTCTTCAAACAAGAGACTATTCATAAAGGTTTCACCATTTTTAGTTTTTGTTTGCTAATTAGTTTGCTAATTAGCTAAGAATTGATGTACTGTTTCTAAGTTTTCTGAGGTTGCAAAGGGTAAAATTAAAAAGTTAGTTGATGAAGGCCCCTTTCCTTGTCCACCCTTTTGTAATTTTCATATGTCCTCATCAGGTATTGCCCCCCAAGAAGAAACCATGTTATTTTTTTAACCTTATACACCATTTATCATTTCCACATGGTTGTTCTCTCGGCTTTGAGTCTGAGAGGAACCCGGCTTCTGTTTCATATTCTTCTTTTGATTACCCCCTTCTTATTTTATTTTGATTTGATGTCTATCTAGTACGCAGGTGTTTTGCACCATTTGGACAATTTTATTTTTATTGGCCCTTCCAATTCCAATACCTGTTGTTCTTTACTTCAGGCTTTTCTTGTCAATCATGTGAAATGTCATTGGCTAGGAAAAAAATGTATAATTTCTGACTTTTTTTATAATTTTTATGATCTACTATTGATTCTCTATCTGCGAAAAACTTATTTTAAAAAAAGATCACAATATATCTTTCATATTTTCCATTTTAGCAAAGAAAAAAATATTGTTAAAAGATGTTTAGTCTTTGCTCACTCTTTTGCCTTTTTCTTCAAGAGTTATCCCTATGTGTTGGGTTTTTTTTTTTTTGTATAAGGTTGTCTATGGCTACTAAAGGTATAACATCTTATTGCCATATTAAGCTGTCTAGAAAGATTGTTGACTATCTAAGGATTTGAGATTTTATTGCTAAAAATGTAATTACTATTATGTTTGGCAGTTGATTTTCTTGATAGTACAGCAATTGGTATTTTTACTAACACCGCTGACTCCATTTGTTTTAGGGCATTTTGGGACAGCCATTGGTGCACTGAATCATTGTATGCTTCCTAGCAAACTAATGAAGTTAAAAAGATTATAGTCTTATTGGAATTTTCCCATTTGCGATCCCATTAGTTGCACAGGAACAATATTTTTGTAACAAATGTATCTTGTGGCTTGCTAATATTAAAGGGTTTCTCTATTTCATCACTTGTTTATCATCAAAAGATTTAATTTATTACTTGCATATGTTTGAACATGTAGCTTAAGCCTCCTATTTTCTAGTGTTGCTAATTATGTTGAAGATTCTTTTGTCCCTTTTACAATAAATGCAATTTCATCAACTGGTTCCAAATGCAGACAGTGGGTTCTCTTTGCCCAGGGACCTTTTAGAGATTGATATGGGATCCTTTTACTGTACATTCTTTATTCTGTATTCCTGCAGATGCAGGTCTGTGTATACAGTTTTCATAAAACTCCAATAAAAAAATTATCAAACAAAAAAGTTTTTCTTAAGACGTGGGTGGATTATGTCAGAGCTTGAAAAAGGTGGCGCCAGTTTTGTTTTCACAATATGGACTTTTTTGTTATTAACGGTACCCCCAAACGTTTTATTCCTTCTTCTTTTTTGCATATTGACCTTAGTGCTCCTTCTTTTCATAAGCTTTTGATCGGAGTTTAGTTTCTTTTGAAAATTGAAGGCAATGTCAACCTGTGTTCTTATTTTTTTTAAATTCAATAGACTTTGAAATGATTTAGTAAACAGACATTTCCTTCTGATTGAAGGCAACCTATTTTTTTGATATGTCACTTTCTTTAGTAGTTGTCTTGAACAAAATTTGTTTCTCCAGTTATGACTCCCTATTTTTTAGTTTGTCATCTTTAGTGGCTTTCTTCGATTCATGCAAGTTAGGTTATCTTGTTTCTGCAAACAAAACTTTGCAATCTTTTTTTTTTAATTCATAAAAGGCAGCGCTAGCAGGTAAAATCAACAATCAGTGTATACAATAATAGATAAAGTGCACAATGTGTTAAAAATACATAAAAATTCATCCAAAATAAAGTGCATAAGTGAAGTGCAATTAAATGTCCATCAGACAATCAAAAATATATTGGTGCAAACAAAAATTATGAATAAAGTGCAGTCCAAAAGATGGTTCCCTCAAAGGAACTAAAGTGCTGAAAGGAGCTTAAATATTCCACAAAAAGTGCCCAGGTGCTCTCAGGAAGAAGACCCCCTATGGGGATGCACTCACCAAATAGAGAAAAAAGGAACGCCTTTAGCTCATACAATGTCCCCTGGACAGATGGATGAATCCAGCACAGCCTCTTTAGGATGCCTTTAACTCAACTTCTTTCCACTTATTCATGACCATATGTTATGAAGGAGAGAAGGAGCCATGATAGTGAAGCCCGTAGGTAATTTATTAAAGGAATGAAACAGAATACTACTCACAAGCGTTGAATTGTTAGGAGCATTGGTTACATCTACATCAGTGTCATTCACTTCCGCGTACGCTGCCGGCGTGCGTTCCACGGTGGTTAACAGGAAATTACGTCGTGCGATGCTCCGCTGCCCAGAAGTGCGTTGACGCGTTTCACCCGCCTTAATGGGCGTTATCAAAGACTTTAACAAAGGTCAAGAATTTCAGTCTCTCGATGTGCAAAACTGATTGAGACATACCCCAAGCGACTTACAGCTGTAATCGCAGCAAAAGGTGGCGCTACAAAGTATTAACTTAAGGGGGCTGAATAATTTTGCATGCCCAATTTTTCAGTTTTTTATTTGTTAAAAAAGTTTGAAATATCCAATACATTTCGTTCCACTTCATGATTGTGTCCCACTTGTTGTTGATTCTTCACAAAAAATTACAGTTTTATATCTGTATGTTTGAAGCCTGAAATGTGGCAAAAGGTCGAAAAGTTCAAGGGGGCCGAATACTTTTGCAAGGCACTGTATTTTATTTTGCCGTGTAGCAGACCATACATGTTTTTCTGTGCAGCATTTGTTTTTGGGTCTTTACCTGCTATTAGTTTTGGGTTATTTGCCTTAAGCTCTGGCATATACTGCCCAACAAGCCAAGTTGCACAGGAGGAGCTAATGTCTAAGTAAGCCTATGATATAACGGTGCAGCTTCACACCATTTTATTGTCTGACATCTCAATTTTAAACACACAAATAGAAACCATAAAAGGAAACTAGTACTAAAAAAAATATGTCAACTGACAAATCTCCTATTAGAAAGGCTATCTATTTATCTGGCTGTCCTGGTGATCCAGTTACTTTACTGTCTTCTTATTCACTCACCTGGATAAGTACATGGGTAAGGACTTCGGCTCCATGCCTGCTCCAGTTAAAGGATAACTTCAACCTCAAAAAAAAAAAAAAAGCATTCGCCTCCTTATAAAACATTTTGATTTTAAATCACGGATTGTATTGTATAAAAATTGTACAGCCATGCATTCAGCTGCACTTCCCTACCTGCTCTGTACACCCTTGGCATAGGTGCGGGTGAAAATTCTTCATGAGTGAAGATCTGAGGGAGCTATGGACAGTGCGCTGTAGGTCATTACCTCATAGCATGCCCAGTGGCAATCTCTATATTTCTCTCAGTACAGTTTTCCTTGAATGGGTACATGAAACAAACTCAGAGTTGTCAGGATTTTCATAAAATCCATTATGGTAGAAACATTTTACACCAAGCTCACATGGTGAAATTGTTTCTAGAAAGAGCATCCCTCAAAGCTTGACACTTCACATGGCACCACTCCCCATGTTGCGTGACAGTGCTCTGGCCAAATTTAGCTGCTAGATATTGACACCATCACATGGAAGCAGGTCACATGCTCTTCCATATCCAGGCTGCCTAGTTGGCTGCAGATGAAACAAATTGAAAAGGATTAAGAGAGGTGCATGGAAGCCAGCCAGCCCCCAGTCTGATGTACTCACCCTCCAGTCTGCCACCAACCAAGTAGACCTGTCTCATGATATAAATAAAGAATAGGGGTTTAGTTTACACGCATTTGCAAACGCATGTGTAAGCTGCAGAGCCACGACACGGCACCCTGTTTTATCTGCAGTCCCAACACTTTTAAATTTGAGTGTCTCCACTCTGGGAGCACATGGCTGCTAATGGATGGATAGGAGGCAGGTGGGAGGGAGCAGCCCAAACTTCCCCCAACCCACCCCAATCCATGACTGGTCTGGTATCTCAAAACTCTAATAGTAATGTTCTTAAGATGGTACAAACTGAAAACGACCAGCTGAGAAGCATACACCTCCAACCCCTTGGTGGATGCAGTGTAAAACACAGATTGGGACTTTATATGAGGCAATTTGCCTGTATAGCACAGTGCCTCCATCCCTAATTTCATAAAATATTTGGGACTTTACATGAGACAAGCAGGTCATGCTATGGTCTCCATCCCTGTATATGAAAAAACTGGGGTCAAATTTGACTGCATCCACCAAAAACGCACGAAAATCGCACGGTGGGACTTTAAATGAAGCACCAGCCTGTAGGAAAGGTGCCTCCATCCCTGGTTACATAGACAATGTGGGCTATGTGGGACTTTAAGTGAGACACCAGCAGGTATGCCCAGCGTCTCCATCCCTGTATCGGAAAAAATGAATTGAAAAGGATTAAGAGAGGTGCATGGAAGCCAGCCAGCCCCCAGTCTGATGTACTCACCCTCCAGTCTGCCACCAACCAAGTAGACCTGTCTCATGATATAAATAAAGAGCAGGGGTTTAGTTGACACACATTTGCAAACGCATGTGTAAGCTGCAGAGCCACGACACGGCACCCTGTTTTATCTGCAGTCCTAACACTTTTAAATTTGAGTGTCTCCACTCTGGGAGCACATGGCTGCTAATGGATGGATAGGAGGCAGGTGGGAGGGAGCAGCCCAAATTTCCCCCAACCCACCCCAATCCATGACTGGTCTGGTATCTCAAAACTCTAATAGCAATGTTCTTAAGATGGTACAAACTGAAAACAACCAGCTGAGAAGCATACACCTCCAACCCCTTGGTGGATGCAGTGTAAAACACAGCTGCAGATGAGCTAGGACCTGTCACCTTGAACTCCCTTTGCCTTGTGCAATGTGACGGTGTCTTTTTAATAAAGGTTAGAGTTCTATAAAGAGGATGATTTACTGATTGAAAATTTTGCCCTATGTAAACTGGCATTTGCTTCAGCACCGGTTCACACCACAAAAACGCACTCCAAATCTGTTCCGGATGCAATCCTGCATGTGCGTTATTAATGCATGTTTGATGCGTATGATGCTTTTCTGGATGCATTCCAAATGTTTTCTTTTTTGTTCACTGTGCTGAGGTCCGTTGTGTTTTTGATGTGTTCCTTTGTGTTTTTTCTGCACTTTGCCACGTCCCAGTACAGTCTAGTGCACGAAAAATGCAGCAATTTTTTTCTGGAAGTGGAACGCACTGGTGTGAACTATACCATTGGAAACCATATAGCCTACTTTTTATGCATTTTAATGCAGAAAAAAACAAACTGGACTGCATGTGGTGTGAACTGGCCCTAAAAGTGCAAGTCACATTCAGGGAAATCTGTTTAATCCCCCTAAACTAATTGGGTGCCTACAGCAAAAACAGCTAACATTAGCAGGCAATTCAATAAAGCATTTGTGACACTTTTCTGGCGGGATGGCCATATTAGAAAGTCCTGCCCCAAATTCATTAGAGCCATGTGACAGTTTTCTTGCTCTTTCTGATTTGGGCCACAAATTTAGATCGTTTTTATGTGCAGTTAATTTACATTATGGCGCTATGGCTGCAGCAAATCCAAATAGGACCTCTCCCATGTTAGAGTAAATCGTTTCAAATAAAATTTTGTTTGAGACAATTATGCAACAGATTCAAATACACCATAACATCAGTTACATGAATCTGTTGCAGCTTGTGCCATTTGTTGCACAGACAGGAGACAAATTTCTAACGAGGGTTCATCTTTAGGAAATCCCACCAAATGATTTGGCATCATCAATTTATATTTTATTTGCGTTGAGAAGGAACTGCAGACAAAAGGCTAAATACACACGTAAAAACACATACAGTATATGTCAATACATATTTATAATTATTGCCAGCCATTTTTCTGACCCGCACTTCAGTGGATCAGGGACATCCTTTGGCTACTACCAAAGTCAGCTTTATGGCTTCCTGTATCAGCTTTTCTGCTCCCTGCTCTTTGGACAGTGATTGTGATGCTAATCCATTGACCAGTTGGCTGGCTGGACTTAGAGAGGTGGCGCAAAAGACTACATTGTTGGCCAGGAAATAAGGTTGTCACCTGCCTGGCTGTGCAATATGTCAGATGTGGGTAAGTCACTGACTGTGAAGAACTACAAATCCCTGGCAGGTAAAATTGTAAACAACAAGTACATGTATTTAAAATCTGTATTGAGCTGTTTTCCTATTTGATGTATGTGTGTAAAAGAAAAATATACATTATATACTGTGACATGAAACTGTCTTCCAAAACCTCACCTTAGTAGCAGAGTTTGGCTGCTCCTCACCCAGTTTTAAGCCTCCTACACAGATGTTTCTGTTTCAGTTAATGGCTGCGTTTCTAACCTACATATGAAATTGATGATCATTGGCACCTGCTTGGTATAATTGGTTAATCATACACCTAACTCTAATCCTACAAAATGCCTGTACAAGTGTAAGAACTGATGCCGGTTTGAAGCCAAACGGTAGTCACACCAAATGTTGATTTGATTTAGATTTTTCTTCTGTTTGCTCACTTTGCATTTTCTAAATTGATAAAAAAAATAAAATAAACAATTGAGTTATATATTTTTTTTAAAGCATTATTAATTAAAGCATTTTTTCACACCTGCCTAAAACGTTTGCACAGTAGCGTATGTTACCCTGGTGTTGTACTGTAACCTGCATTATGTGCCTGGTTATTCACTATCTTACCTACCATTTTATTACATTATTATGTGTTACACTGATAAATTATAATATTCTGTGTGGCCTGGTTGAACATTTTTTTTTATCAAAGATCAGGCAGTAGAAAACCTGTTTTCCTCAGACAGAATGATATATTCAGGAAAAAAAAACCCAAACAGCACAACCGTGACTCCCTGTAATGGTTAAGCACTTAAATGTACTTGGAATTTATTTATAGCCATACTAACCTTAACTTGTTACTAAACCCACAACAGATTTGGCTGCTCAAAGACCAAGCCCTATTTTGCAATTCGGCACTGCGTGAATTTAACGGACAATTGCGCGGTTGTGCGACGCTGTACCCAAATTAAATTGACATCCTTTTTTTCCCACAAACAGAGCTTTCTTTTGGTGGTATTTGATCATCTGTGCAATTTTTATTTTTTGTGCTATAAACAAAAAAAGAGCGACAATTTTGAAAAAATACCAATATTTTTCACATTCTCAAAATAAAATGTAAAAATCTAATTTTCTTAACATTTTAGGCCAATTTGTTTTCTGCTACATATTTTTGGTAAAAAAAATTGCAATAAGCGTGTTTTGATTTGTTTGTGCAAAAGTTATTGCGTTTACTAACTACGGGAAAGATTAATGTCATTTTTATTGTTTTTTTTCAACTAGTAATGGCGGCGATCTGCGATTTTTTTTGCGGGACTGCGACATTGCGGCGGACACATCGGACCCCTGACTGACATTTTTGACACTTTTGGGGGTACCAGTGACATTACTACAGTAATCAGTGCTATAAATATGCACTGTTACTGTAAAAATGACACTGGCAGGGAAGGGGTTAACTTTATTGGTGATCAAGGGGTTAAGTGTGTCCCTAGGGGCATGATTCTAACTGTTATGGGGCGTGGCTAGTGAAGTTACCACAGAGATATGCGATCCTATATAGCAGGATCGCATAGCCTCTCTGCCTACTTCAGGGAGAATGACAGACGGCTGTGTTTACATCAGCCATCTGTCTTTCTCCCTCTCCTGCGGGAGATCGCGAGTAGCCGGCAGCCATTGGAGCCGCCGGTCACACGCGCTGGATAGGCAGGGAAGGCTCGTTGGCAAGCGACGTAGTACTACGTTACTTTGCCTGTAAGCGGCTGCGTGCCACAGTAAATATACAGGAGGCGGTCAGCAAGTGGTTAAGGTACAGCCCGGGAGGTGAGCACATATGGTTCACTGGGTGTTATACATGTGACACATGAATGATCCGTTGAGGAAAAGTCTGGGATATCTGAAATTCACTGGTGTTTGTTTTATTATTTGGGACTCTGTTTAAGTTGTGCTGCATCATTATTTGCATCATATCTTGTATTGGTGTTCCCAGTGGAACACATATACAGGACTGTCCAAAACCAATGCAAGGTGCTGAAGGCAAGTATTATTACTATGCAAGGTCAGGTGGGTAAAATAGGCTCTAGTTGCACTTATTCTAAGCTGTCCGCCTACAGCAAGGGAACTAGCACAGACAGCGAAGATATCGAGCGGTGCTCACATAAAAGCTCAGATGTGTAAGGCGAGTACAGCTGTGCACAGATTAGGAATGTATATAGAGCACTCACTGCACAGACATAGCTGGGGTGGGGGGAGCACCTATGGGGGTTCTCCTGACATATAAAGACATACTTCCTAATGGTTCTGCTTTTTGGCTCTGAAGCTTGGCAACACACAGATTGTTGCACAATACATACATTTAGTTGGTCAATGCCCAAGTGTTCTCTGCAGAGATAAGATGCCATTGTGCTTTTTCTAATAATAATGACCCCACCCACTATTGTTTTCATGAAATAGAATGATGGCCTCCCACTAAAAAGAAATATGTGCTGCAGAACTTAATTGAAAGTACATCTACATTTACTGTTTTCGCTTGTAAAACCTCACAAATGCCTGTTAGGGTTGAGCAAACACGGACTGTATTGTTCGGGATCGTACCAGACTTTTTGGTGTTCGGTACCCGGACACGGACCCGAACATTTTACTGTATGTTCGGGATACAGTCCGTTGTTCTGTAATTTATTTCATGTTTTGGCCCGACTTTAATGGCGCGGTTTCAACAGCTGCAGCGCAGCCAATCAACAAGCGTTTAACTAGTGTGCCCTTAGAAGCCATCACAGCCATGCCTACTGCTATTCAGATTATACCTAATCTGCTATTCAAAAAGCACCAATTTAAGGGGAAAATAATTTTTCATTCATACTTTACTGTGACACTGGCATACAGCGTTTGGACACTGCTGTTCTAATCTGCTATTCAAAAAGCACCAATTTAAAGGGACAATTATTTTTCAGTTTTTCATTCATACTTTACTGTGACACTGACATACAGCGTTTAGACACTGCTGTTCTAATCTGCTATTAAAAAAGCACCAAATTAAGGGGAAAATTATTTTTCAGTTTTTCATTCATACATTACTGTGACACTGACATACAGCGTTTAGACACTGCTGTTCTAATCTGCTATTAAAAAGCACCAATTTAAGGGGACAATCATTTTTTAGTCTTTCATTCTTACTTTACTGTGACACTGACATACAGCGTTTAGACACTGCTGTTCTAATCTGCTCTTCAAAAATCACCAATTAAAGGGAAAAATAAAAAAAATTCATTCATACCTTATTGTGAGATACACCCATTGGATACTGTTGTTCTATTCCGCTTTTCAATAAAAACCCATTTAGGAAATAAAAAAATTAAATTGCGGCCTAATCTGCATATGTTACTGTGAGAAACACCCGTTGGATACTGTTGTTCTATTCTGCTATTCAATAAACACCCATTTAGGGGAAGATCCTAAATTAGAGAAATATGAGGAGAAGGTCAAATAAGGGACGTGGCCTGGGTCGTGGTGCTGCTGGTGGAGCTCCTGTTGCAAGGAGAGGATGTGGTCGATCTGTACCAGCTACACGCTCAAGTGAAACACTTTCCTTAAGTGTGAGTAGGCGACAGAAACTGCAGCAGTATTTGGCAGGGCCTAATGTGCCTCTAAAAATGTTAAGGCCAGAACAAGTACAGGCGATAGTAGATTGGGTTGCTGACAGTGCCTTCAGTTCCTTCACATTGTCTCCCACCCAGTCTACTGCTGAAAGGTCAGAGTTGGCACCTGCAGTCGATGTCCATCAATCTTTCACCTCACCCCCTTGCAAATCAGCTAAGCAGTCTGAGCCCCAAGTCATGCAGCAGTCTCTTCTTCTTTTTGATGTCTCTGTTAGCATGGTTTCCCAGGGCCATCCACCTAGCCCGGCCCCAGAAGTGGAAGAGATTGAGTGCACCGATGCCCAACCACTTATGTCTCAAGATGAGTACATGGGAGGACAAACGCAGCACGTCTTGGATGATGACGAAACATAGATGCCAACTGCTGCGGAATTCCGAATTGTGGAGACCGACAAGGAGGGCAGTGGTGAAGACTGGGTGGAAGATGATGTGGAGGACGATGAGGTCCTCGACCCCACATGGAGTGAACGTCATGCAGGTGACCTGAGTAGTTTGGAGGAAGAGGCGGTGGTCGCACAGAGCCACCAGCACAACAGAAGAGCAGAAGAGGGAGCAGGGTGCAAAAGAGGAGCAGCCGTGCCCTAGACACTACGCCTGCTACTGCCCAATGCAGCAAGGGACCAAGCACACCAAAGCCAGCTCAAAGGAGTTCCCTAGCGTGGCAGTTCTTCAGACAATGTGCTGATGACAGGACACGAGTGGTTTGCACACTGTGCAATCAGAGCCTGAAGCGAGGCATAAACCTTCTCAACCTGAGCACAACCTGCATGACCAGGCATCTATGTGCAAAGCACAAGCTGCAGTGGAGTAGACACCTCAAAAACCAAAAAAGTCTCTGGCTCCTCCTGCTTCCTCTTCTGCTGCAGTCTCGGCCTCTTCATCCACCTCTGTAGTGAGACAGGCACCTCCCACCCCACAAACAGCAGATCTGCCAGCAACACCACCACCTAGGTCACCAACAACCATCTCCACAATGTCCCGTGGAAGCGTTCAGCTTTCTATCTGCCAAACACTGGAGCAGAAGAGGAAGTACCCCCCTACCCACCTGCGATCCCTGGCCCTGAATGCCATAATTTCAAAATTCCTGGCCTTTGAAATGCTGTCATTCCGTCTGGTGGAGACGCAGAGTTTTAAAAGCCTTATGGTGGTAGCTGCCCCACAGTACGGCGTGCCCAGCCGCCACTACTTTTCCAGGCAAGCCATCCCTTCCCTGCACAACCAAGTGGGTGACAAAATCAGGTGTTCACTGCGCAACGCCATCTGTGGCAAGGTCCACCTAACTATGGATACGTGGACCAGTAAGCATGGTCAGGGACATTATATCTCCCTAACAGCTGGATAGCAGTTTGGGGCATGTCCTTACACCACCGAGGATTGCAGGGCGCTTCAGTTTGCCTCCTGTTCCTTTCTCACCCTCTACCGCCTCCTCATCCGGTCAGCGTAACACCTTCACCACCAACTTCAGCACAGCCAGGGGTAAACGACAGCTGGCAGTTTTAAAACTTGCCAGTTTGGGGGAAAAACCCCACACCGCGCAGGAGTTGTGGAGGGGCATCGAACAGCAGACCGATGAGTGGTTGGTGCCAGGGAGCCTCAAGCCTGGCCCGGTGGTGTGCGATAACGGGCGAAATCTCGTAGCAGCTCTGGGCCTAGCCGGTTTGACACACATCCCTTGCCTGGCGCTTGTGCTGAATTTGGTGGTCCAGAGGTTCCTTAGAAATTACCCTGATATGTCAGAGCTACTGCAGAAAGTGCGGGCCGTCTGTGCGCACTTTGGGCATTCTCACCCTGCTGCTGCTCGCCTGTCAACGCTGCAGCATAACTTCGGCCTTCCCGCTCACTGCCTCATATGTGACGTGCCCACTGCCCACAAGGTGGAACTCCCCCTTGCACATGCTGGCCAGACTGTGCGAGCAGCAGCAGGCCATAGTGGAGTTTCAGCTGCAGCACGCACGCGTGAGTCGCTCTGCAGAACAGCACCACTTCACCACCAATAACTGGACCTCCATGCGAGACCGGTGTGCCTTGCTGCGCTGTTTCGAGTACTCCACCAACATGGCCAGTGCCGATGACGCCATTCTCAGCTTAACTATCCCACTTCTATGCCTCCTTGAAAAAAGGCTTCAGGGGATGATGGAAGAGGATATGGTACAGGAGGAGGAGGAGGAAGAGGTATAATTTCCAAGGCTTTCAGGGCAGTCATTCACAAGTGGCTCCAAGGGTGGGTTCCTGCACCCACAAAGGCCAGGTACACAATTGTCCAGAGGGGCACAGTTCTGGAGGATGAGGAGGAGATGGAACCATGTTCATAGCAGAGTGGCACCCAGGCCAGCTCATGGCCATCACTGGTGTGTGGCTGGGGGGATACAGAGGACACAGACGATACACCTCGACCAATGACCGCCGAGTTTCCCACATTGTAACTTGTGCTGATTACTGGGTGGCCACGTTGCTGGATCCCCATTACAAGGACAACGTACAATCCTTAATTCTCTCACTGGAGCGTGATCGGAAGATGCGCGATTACAAGCGCACGCTGATAGACACGCTGCTGGTGTCATTCCCACCTTACAGCGGGGGCACAGTGGAAGCACAAGGCCAAGGCAGAGGAGGAGGAAGAGGTCGCCAACGCAGCCAGGGCACCGCCAGCACCTCAGAAGGCAGGGTTAGCATAGCCGAAATGTGGAAAAGCTTTGTCAGCACGCCACACCAAGCAGCAGCACCACCAGCTGATATGGAATGTCTTAGCAGGAGGCAGCATTTCACCAACATGGTGGAGCAGTATGTGTGCACACGCCTAGATGTACTGAATGACGGGTCTGCCCCCTTCAACTTCTGGGTCTCCAAATTGGGCACATGGCCTGAGCTTGCCCTTTACGCCTTGGAGGTGCTGGCCTGCCCTGCAGCCAGTGTATTATCTGAACGTGTATTTAGCACGGCTGGGGGTGTTATCACAGACAAGCGCAGCCGCCTGTCCAGAGCCAATGTGGACAAGCTCACGTTCATTAAAATGAACCAGGCATGGATCCCACAGGACTTATGCAAAATAGACATGTATACCGGCCTTACCCAGCCATTGTTGTATATTTGATCTTTCTCACTCTTTTGGGGTGTACCCTAATTTAAAAAGAAATTTAAAATTATAAACAAAAACCAGTGTTGGCTTCCTCGTCCTCCTCCACCGCCACTTCCACCTACACTGCCACCTCAACCTCCTACTCCATATTGGCCTCGTCCTCCTAAATCAAGATGATTATTTTTTATTTTTATGTTTTTTATGTTATTTTAAGTTATTTCCCGATCCACATTTGTTTTCAGAGCACTTGCCATGCTCTTAAGAAGATTTTGCTGCCATTTGCAGCCCTCTAGCCTTTTCTATGTTTTTTTAGAGCCATTTTAGTGCTCCAAAGTTCGGGTCACCATTGACTTCAATGGGGTTCGGGATCGGGGTAAAGATCGGGTTAAGTTCAGGTCACGAACCCGGACTTTTTTTTCAAGTTCGACTGAACCCACCGAACCCAGACATCCAGGTGTTCACTCAACTCTAATGCCTGTTGATCCTGGCAGTGAATTCCACTCATGCAGCCTCCTATAAAAGGGTGGCAACAATGCTGCACTGCTGCCTAATTCAAAGTGGCATTGTAATCTTTAAGTAAGCTGTTTCTACTTTCTGTGACCCGAAAAGAACCAATGTGTTAACTGCGCAGGCTTCAAGAGGGTTGATAACCACTGCTATGAGTGCTGGCTTGAGATAAAGCTTTTCCTGGCATCACTGAATGTACCAGAAAGTCTCCCTGTAGCCAAACATCTGAACAAACCATCAATCGTTGAAGTGTGGCAAGCTCAGCCTGGGCTCCAACCAGGCCACACCCTCAATGAGTTTCACTCTGAGGGGTGGGGCAAATAGCATTTGGGGCATGGCCTGGTTGGAGCCCAGGCACAGGTTGCCTAGCTGTTCCTGCTTTACTGTATAGTTGTTACAGAAGGCGTGACTGTTAGCATTATTGCTGCTGATTCAGACGCCTATAGCTTGTCAATCAGCAGCGGGGTACACCCAGCCCTGCCAATTGCTTTCTGAATTGACTGCATTGTCTCTGCTGCTAAAACCCTCCCATTGTGAGCTACAGTGGTTGTGAGGGGGAACATGTGACACAAATGAAGAGCACAAAAAAAATCCCCTAAAAACTTAATTGAGAACTTTAACGGTACCACTTAAATTATGATAAAAAGTATTATTTGTACAAAATATAAAAGTATGTAATCAATGAAAGGACTCATATTAATACAGACATTACCATGTACACAAACTTTGTATGGTACTATATGGTAGTTGCCTCATCATCCCTACTGAAATTGGGTGATGGGTTGCTTGCTGTGACTTTGACGCATTTCATGGGTTTGAAAAAACAACAATATTTTTCACATTTTTTTATATGAAATTCCCCCCCAAAAAATTTAAAAATCAAAATTTTTTTAAATTTTTGGCCAATTTGTTTTCTGCTACCTATGTTTGGTAAAAAAAATCACAATAAGCGTATTTTGATTGGTTTGCGCAAAAGTTATTGCGTTTACTAACAAAGGGAAAGATTTCTGTCATTTTTGGTGGGTTTTTTTTTAACGCGTAATGGCAGCGATCTGCGATTTTTTTTGCGGGACTGCGACATTGCGGCGGACAGATCGGACCCTTGACTGACATTTTTGACACTTTTGGGGGTACCAGTGACATTACTGCAGTAATCAGTGCTATAAATATGCACTGTTACTGTAAAAATTACACTGGCAGGGAAGGGGTTAATTTTATTGGAGAGGGAGGGGTTAATGTATGCCTGGTGCTTACTGACGTGTGGGGGGGGGGGAGGTGACTGAGTGACACAAGGACAGATCCAGGGTTCAGCTATGCTGAACCCTGCAATCTGACCCTGTCTGTCACTTGGGAGATCCGCCCGCTTGTGTTTACACAAGCAGGCGGATCTCCACACTAGATCCCCGACGATCGGGAAGAGCGGCGGCGATCACCGCTGCTCCTCCCCTGGGCCGACTCCCGCTGTGACTGAATACAGCGGGAGCGAGCCTCCGGCGGCGCGCGAGCACCGCCCACAAGGGGGAGTGTCTGATGACGTAGTACGTAGTAGTAGTGTCAGACGATAACGAGCCACTTTGCCGCAGTAGTACTACGGTACTCAGTGGTAAAGTGGTTAATGTCTAAACTGCTGGCAACAAAAGTGCCCATTTTCCCTCCCGGTGTCATGGGACTCGTTAGTCTCAGGTGTGAATGGAGAGCAGGTGTGCTAAATTTGGTGCTATCGCTCTCACTCTCTCATACTGGCCACTGGAAGTTCAACATTGCACCTCATGGCAAAGAACTCTCTGAGGATCTGAAAAGAATTGTTGCCCTACATAAAGATGGCTTAGGCTATAAGAAGATTGCCAAAACCCTGAAACTGAGCTGCAACATGGTGGCCAAGACCATAAAGCGGTTTTAACAGGAAAGGTTTCACTCAGAAAAGGCCTTGCCATGGTCGACCAAAGAAGTTTTGTGCACGTGCTCAGCGTCATATCCAGAGGTTGTCCTTGGGAAATAGATGTATGAGTGCTGCCAGCATTGCAGCAGAGGTTGAAGGGGTGGGGGTCAGCCTGTCAGTGCTCAGACCATACACCGCACACTGCATAAAATTGATTTGGATGGCTGTCATCCCAGAAGGAAGTCTCTTCTAAAGATGATGCACAAGAAAGCCCGCGAACGGTTTGCTGAAGACAAGCAGACTAATGACATGGATTACTTGAACCATGTCCTGTGGTCTGATGAGACCAAGATAAAGTTATTTGGTTCCGATGGTGTCAAGCGTGTGTGGCGGCAACCAGGTGAGGAGTACAAAGATAAGTATGTCTTGCCTATAGTCAAGTATGATGGTAGGAGTGTCATGGTCTGGGGCTGCATGAGTGCTTCCGGAATTAGGGAGCTACAGTTCATTGAGGGAACCATGAATGTCAACATGTACTGTGACATACTGAAGCAGAGCATGATTCTCTCCCTTCGGAGACTGGGCAGTATTCCAACTTGATAACAAACCCAAACACACCTCCAAGACCACCACTGCCTTGCTAATGAGGCTGAGGGTAAAGGTGATGGACTGGCAAAGCATATCTCCAGACCTAAACCCTATTGAGCATCTGTGGGGCATCCTCAAATGGAAAGTGGAGGAGCGCAAGGTCTCTAACATCCACCAGCTCTGTGATGTCATCATGAAGGAGTGGAAGAGTACTCCAGTGGCAACCTGTGAAGCTCTGGTGAACTCCATGCCCAAGAGGGTTAAGGCAGCGCAGGAAAAAAAAATGATGTCCACACATAATATTGACACTTTGGGCCCAATTTGGACCTTTTTACTAAGAGGTGTTCTCACTTTTGTTGCCAGTGGTTTAGACATTAATGGCTGTGTGTTGAGTTATTTTGAAGGGATAGCAAATTTACACTGTTATACAAGCTGTACACTCACTACTTTACAAAGTGTAATTTGTTCAGTATTGTCACATGAAAAGATATAATATAATAGTTACAAAAACGTGAGGGGGTTTACCCACTTTTGTGAGATACTGTATGTATAAAAAGGCATACAAAAGATAAACACAATAATACTATGACCAGTTGTTGTCTTCAGATGACGCCCAGTGGGAGGGGCGAAACACGTAAAGTGAGGAACTAGCGTCTGACGTCACTACCGGGGGTTGGAACGCACCCCGAGGCGGCACTCACCACACGATTTTAGAGGCTGTTAGCTCTCATTTTTACTTGTAAGTATACTTGATTTTACATTTTAATAAAGTCTTCGATATCACATTATGGAGATTTCCTTTTAATTACATGAACACTCGTCAATTGGAGTCATATGGATAAGAACCCTGCATTGCATCTGATTTATACATAGGTATTTGGCATCACCAGGAAGACAACAATACATACTATTCTCCTTTATGCTTGTATAGCATTAGATGCCTGTCTCTTTATATGTTCTGGTGAGTGGGGACACAGGAGGGGAGCACAGAGTGATTCACGATTGCTTGGATTCCAGCACTGGCACTTTTCAAAGAATTAATCCATTTATACTGCTATCAATTTAAATCACAAGGATTTTTTGGGCACTTTATTTACTTATATATTTATTACATGTGATAAGTTGTTTATGTATGTATTTATTACACATTATATTATAGGATTGTGCTATATATATCCTACTGATATTTGAGGGACACAATTGTGTCATCAGTAAGAGGATTTATTTTATAACTACCAATTGTTTTATAGTTATTTGCACTCGACACTTTATTAATTTATATTTTATATATTATAGAGCAGCGCTAATATCTATACCAGATAGGACAAGTTGTTGCCAACTTCCTCGGCAGATTGGGTAGTTCATCAGGCTTCTATCCAATGTCACCAAGGAACAAGGTTCAACCTACCACTACAGGTTTTAGTAATGGTGAATATGTTGGCAACATTTAGGTTTCCACAAGTGGTGTGATGTGTGTCTAGAGGTCAGATGACAACCAGCTAGCCAGGAAGAAGGAGAATACAGCCGTGCCCCCTCTCAAACTAATATGGGGCAAACTATTTTTTTTTTTTAATTGTATGGGGCCTCTAACATAATTTTGGGCCTTTTTAAACAAAAAAATATGTCACGCCTATGATATTTCTAGTACCTATTTATAGAATACTAAATAAGAATGGGCTGTGCTGTCTCAAAGTGACCAGTCAGATACAAGGTTTAAGTAAAAACATGGAACCTAAGTGTGGCTTAGGCTAGGCTCAGACCTTTTCAACCTGCATGTAGTCAAACTATTAATTTCAATAGGCTGCCATACTTGCAGAATCTCAGGGAAATAAGTTTCTGACCCTTTATTGTAAACTAAATCAAACTGAGCTGCATAGTGCTGCAGTTTGGGATGCAAGGGTGTGGCAATAAAAATGATTGCCACCCCGCACATCTGCTACAGAGCATCGCATTTGCT
Organism: Pelophylax lessonae; assembly: GCF_965119305.1. Taxonomy (NCBI): domain Eukaryota; kingdom Metazoa; phylum Chordata; class Amphibia; order Anura; family Ranidae; genus Pelophylax; species Pelophylax lessonae. The sequence goes on along the minus strand of NC_138769.1, from coordinate 178,214,878 downwards.
TAAAGGTTGGGAACGTCCACGGTTTTGCACATGTTCCTGACCCTTAGTAATATGAACCTAGCTTTAGGGGCACTACAAAGGTCAAATAAGATCTGTTTAAAAATAGGGTCACCTGAAACAAATGGTTACATTCCTGTGTACTGGCAGATTCAGAGACCTTAGTAGATGACTCCAATAGTATCACTTCTGATTTTCACATCTCTCTACAGATTGGCCAAACAGGTGGATGACCATATTTAACAGATAGTGCCATTTGGCGATTGTGTTGTTTAAACTAAGATTCCCTTGCTAGGCCTCACTACCAAATGTCAGGGACAGTCTATGTATCCATATCATTAGACAAAAGTAGCAGATGTCTGCATGACATGTACAACGACTGTAACAGTATAGTACTGGACAGGAAGACCTGCACAAAATGCTATATCCAATACATCTAAATTATATAGATGCATTATGTGCTTTAAACACTGTTTCATGCAATGGTATCATTATCTGTCCTGACAGTCCTAGTGTTGTCTAGTTTCGCGCCTGCACAATGTCTATTTTCCGTCTTTCAGCAATCAGTTTCTATTTTATAGCTGGGGTTATTTTTAAGTTTTCTTTTTTGTTTGTAGAAGAAAAATCACTAGGGTCTAATTTAGTCACAATGGCTGCAAAATATCCAAAATAACAAACTATCTATGAGAATTAGAAGTCAAAAGAAATTTTGTTTTAGAATAGATGCCAGTTTTGTCATACTCACCCCTTTACATTTTCCTGTTTAAATTAAAATTTCTAACATTGACAAAGATTGCCAAATTTCTCAATGAAAGGGAAGCTCCAACTATTAAAGGGATACTATAGTCTTTTTCAGTAATATATATATATATATATATATATATATATATATATATATATATATATATATATTTGAACGGGGTAATTTTATTTCATTGCATGGCATTCTAGTTGTTGTAAATACTGTATGTGTTTATATGTATGTAAATTCATGTTTCTATGTATTATTTTAATTTACCTATGTACATAGGGACTGACTTTAGATTGTCTTATTTCACTGCTAAAGGAAATAGCCTCTCCATAGCATTGATTGGTAGCTAGAGACCATGTGATCTTGGCAGCCTAAGTCGATACTTGGGAAACAGTCATTTTTTTTACGCTGTGTGAATTTAATTAAAATATACGTTATATAGAACTTCACTTTTGTTTGTTTTTTTTTTTTTGTTTTTCTTAGAGCACGTACCTATTCTAACAGATACCAGCTCCACTTTTGCCTGGATCGCCTAGGCAACCAGCTTCCCACATCCAAGATGGCAGCATTGGGGACCACAAGATTGACGAACCATCCCAGGAAAGGACAGCGCTGGGTCCCTGTACTAGTGTAAGCATGGTTATTAAAAGTCAGCAGCTGCATTATATTTGTAGCTGCGGACTTTTCATTTTTTTTTTCCAGGGTGAAGTTCCTCTTTAACTGATGAAATATGGAGGTTGAAATTGTCCCCCCCTCCCCAAAAAAAAACATATAAGGTGCCCAGCTGAGCCAAAAATTTTAGTGCATGCAGAGTCGCTTGCCTTGGAATAAGTATGCAAATTAACCGTGCTTTCCCATGATTTTCCTGATCTACATGCTCGTTTCAGCATGACATCCAGATAACTAAGTTTCAGGAGAACCTCAGCAAAGGAACCCTCCATAGTTTTCTCAGTGCAGGTTGTCTTTCATAGGGCAACTGATCATTTTAGAAGCACACTAATCAGTAAAGAAAATACATAGAGTTCATACCTATCCAGTAAAACAACAATTCTCCTATATGTATATATTTTTTTTCGTATTATAATTAGTGTTTTTTTTTTTATTAATTAGTCATATAGATATTATAATGTGTTGGTTTTGAATGGTTACAAATGAGATATTTAAAATACCAGATTTTTTCAAATTGTTTTAAGCAAGAATGGAATTCACAATTGAAAGGCTGCAACATTTGACCAAGAGAAATGACAAAGATTTACAGTCATACAACAGTATACATGTAAGAAAAATAAAAGCACGTTTCAATAATTAATGAAATAAAGAACCTATCAAGTATTCAACCCAACAGTTAGACAGATAGACCAGTGATGAGTGATGGTTGACTGCATACTTAAAGTGAAAGAATATGCTAAATATAATTCTTGTTAAAAACCTTGCCTCCCCTCTCCACCTACCTATGGTGCATACCATTTAAAAAGTGAGCAGTGTAAGTACTTTTTAATCTGCTGAGGTGTGGTCACATGATTCAGATTCAGGGGCCCCCCTTTTTCACTGAGCAGCTGCTGTAGGGGAGTGGTAATAGAGACCAGTAGGTGATGTCATGGCTTCAGGAATTCAGCCCATTGCTGAGCAGCACCTAACACGGGGGAGCCAATGCTTCTGGATAACAGTAATACTATACAAGAATAATTGCTATGTCACACTTAATATTAGTCCCAAATCATCATACCTCACTGAATCCACTTTAGCCCATTTTCCCTTCCTACCCCCCCCCCCCATCTTACTCTCCTCCCCTTCCCTGATTTGTTTCCAAAAAAAGTAACTTCCCCCCAAAAAAAAGAAAAGAAAAGGGAAAAAAAGAGCACTTTAGAAAAGTCCATCTAACCAGATTAGCGGAATGATATTTAATCCTGTGGAGCTGTCTTCATGATCTCCTTAAAGTTAGATGTAATTTGAAACCAAGTCCATTGGTACCATGTCTTATGGGATCTTTCTTCCTAATTCTGCAGAGACAAAGGGGGGAGGGGGGTATTTACTAAAACTGGTGCACACAGAATCTGGTGCAGCTATGCATAGTATCCAGTCAGCTTCTAACTTCAGCTTATTTGATTAAGCTTTGACAATAAAAGCTAATAGCTGATGGGTTACTATGCACAGCTGCATCAGATTCTGTGTGCACCAGTTTTAGTAAATCTCCCCCAATGTCAGAAATTTCATTTTCAGTAATTAATTTACTGTTATCAGCTACTGCCCTACTGTAGAAGGAGAGGAATATTTTCATTTTGTTGATATATGTGACTTCCCTACATTTATCAAATGGATTACTAATGAGCGTTGATATTTTTTTATTGATAGAGAGCTAAGATGCAAAAGGCAAAATGGGTTATCTGCTAAAAAGGTAGCACTTGTGGACAAGTCCAGAATATATGTAAGATTGTTCCATTAGTTTCCCAAAATCTCTATCAAATTAGGCTTGTTTCTGGGTGCATCCTATCTAGCCTTGCAGGGACCCTATACCATCTGGTAAGAATTTTATATCCAGACTCTGAAAAGTTTGAGGCAATTGAGAATTTGTGGGCACAGTGAAGTATATATGCATGTTGTTCATCTGTGAATTTCTGATTCAAGTCTCATTCCCACTTCATCAGAAATGGGGGGACATCATTTTCTGTTGCAGTAACAAGTTTAATAGGCAACCAATACTGACTGTAAATCTGTGCAAAATTAGGAATACATCTTTGTATAAGGTTGGATAAAATGGTCACAGTATATGATGTCTAAGAAGGTAATGACAATTTTGAGCTGTAGAGGTTGCCACAATAGCAAACATGGGGAAATTATAGTGTAGGGGTGGTGAGGTGGGTGGCGCTGCCTAAAAGTATTGAGGTATAAGGGTATAGTACTGATTGAATTCCTAACACTGCAATAGATATAATACAATCATGTAACAGAAACAATTAGCAATATGAAAAATATAAAGTGCAATGAGTGATAATGATAGTGAATATTATGACACAATCAAGAAGTATAAATAGTGGTATAAATATAAAGTGCTTAGTGAACGAAAAGTGGCCAAATTGGATAAAATGGTATCCAAAGGATATCAGCCACCAATCAGAAAAAAATGAACAATTGATAAGTGAAGTAAATGATCAAATAAATAAACAGAAATAAAACCAATAAATAAATTGACTTCAGTGAAAAATTGATCCAATATATCTGTGCATGGTAATAAATAAATTAGGGCTTAAAGTGATCAGATGTAGAATGTCATAAAAAAGTGTAGCATTAATACATAAACCAATAAGGTGATAAATGTGACTGTCAAAATATATAAAAATGTAAAAAATGTTAAAAAATTGTTATAAAAAATAGGCAGAAAAGTCCATAAAGTGATTATTTTGTGAGTGAAGTATCAAGTAACGTTGATGGTTGACTCTCGAGGTGATCCAGGTATTAGGTGCCGCGGTAAGGAAACCAGTGCTCCCCTTTCAATATTTCCAGCACTCACCAGAGCTCGGCACTCCTGCAGGGGTAACCAGCGTGATGTAAATATGTTATGCCCTCAGCCAGGTATATCCTGCGTACCGGTCTCATGAATTGTTAATCCTGGATCATCTCTCCCATGTGTGCAATTTATTCAATGGAATCGATACAGCCTCATATATGGTTCACATCCGTCAATTGTATAAAGTAAATCCCAGGTCATGTACAAGAAGAAGAGCCTCATATAGTGAAGTACTGTATAAAATTTGCTTCTGTGGGGAAATTATAGCTTATATGACAAATACTGATTTACAATTCTCCTCTGTCAGGAAATACTTTAATCTGAATATATGATTGCGGGGGAAGGGATGAAAACTTGGGTCTTGTATCCCAAGTAGAAAATCAGGGTTTGCTACAATTGGCATCATAAGAGACTGCTTGGTTGAGGAAAAGGCAGTACCTTTCATTCTATGGATAACCTTTATAGTTGTTACTATCAGTGGGTGGTTTTTAGGTGTTAAGTAGCTGATTACGGGTAGCCAAGTGACTGTGTAGAGGAGAAGGGGTGAGAAAGGCTGCTTTTTATCCCCACATGTTTACACTAGTCCAGTACCCTTGCTAAATGGGTTGCCTGGAGATCAGGGGTTGGGTCTGGGAAACCCATACCTTTATTTATATCTGCTTTTACTTCAAGCTTTTGATCTACGGTACTGGTTGAATTCACGTTTTAGTGTTTTCGAAAAAGTTGGAGGGATATAAATTGGGAGAGTCTGAAAAATATACAGTAGCCAGGGGAGAACAGTCATCTTTAGAATGCTATTCCTTGCAAACTATGTATGCGTAGAGATAGATCTTTAACTTCAGAAAAAAAATAATAGAATCTAATTTTCCAAAAGACAAATGGGTTGTTAGATCAAATAAGAAAATGTATTCCAGTGCAGCACTTTAGGACATTGGTTGTTTTAGCGATAGTGTTTATTAAGGTCTCAATATATTGAATACCTTCTTCACGTCATTGTTTGAGAGTAGGCATCCACATGTATTTTGGAAAATCATGGTTTTGCCTAATTGAAAGAAAAAGTGATGTATGTTTAACAGATATCAAGCACACTTTTTATGCCAGGCAATCCAGTTAGTATACAAGGAAAGATTCAGATTCATCTCTGGAGGCAAAAGCTCTTTATGGGGGTGGTAAGATTAAATATGACTTTACAAGAGGGACTTGTAATAAGATGGTCAGCAAGACTTTACTTTGCTCACCATCTTATTACAAGTCCCTCTTCCCTGAAAAACCTGACATTTATTTGGTATACTAGAATGTTCTTTTGAGAAGCTTTGTTTATGGCTCACACGGCCATAGCTATTAAATGGATGAGTCAATCCTCCCCTGTTGTGGTACTCTGGAAATCATTGGTTAATCACCTTATCCTGCATGAAAAAGTTATACAGTATATGGGCACAGGATTCCATAATTTTTGGGACCTATGCTGTAATTCTTCTCCCACATCACATTTGGGGTGACCTTCCCCAGACTTACAATTTACATAGTTAGTCAGGTTGAAAAAAAGACACAAGTCCATGTGGCTCAACCAATAAAAAACAAAAAACAGTAAAGAAAATTGAACCATACAATCCCATATACACAATCTTATACCTGCAGTTGATCCAGAGGAAGGCAAAAAACCACAGCAAAGCAAAAAATTCCTTCCTGTTCCCCAAGAGGCAATCGGATATTCCCTGGATCAACTGTACCTATAAAAATGAGTACCCATTTATATTATGTACACCTAGGAAAGAATCCAGGCCTTTTTTAAAGTAATCTATTGAGCTAGCCAGAACAACCTCTGGAGGGAGTCTATTCAACATTTTCACAGCTCTTTCGGTGAAGAAACCTGTCTGTATTTGGGAACGAAATCTGTTTTCCTCTAGGCGTAAAGAATGCCTCCTTGTCCTCTGTGTTGACCTTAAAGTGAATAACTCAACACAAAGTTCACTACATGGACTCCTTGTGTATTTATACATGTTGATCATATCCCCCTTAATCTCCTCTTCTCAAGGGAGAATAAATTCAGTTCCTCTAATCTTTCCTCATAGCTGAGCTCCTCCATGCCACTTATAAGTTTGGTTGCCCTTCTCTGCACTTTTTCCAGTTCCCCAATATCCTTATTGAGAACTGGTGCCCAAAACTGAACTGCATATACCTGATGAGGTCTTACTAATGATTTGTACAGAAGTAAAATTATATCTCTCTCTCTGGAGTCCATGCCTCTGTTAATACAAGAAAGGACTTTACGTGCTTTGGAAACCATAGCTTGGCATTGCATGCTATTATTAAGCTGAGGATCTACCAGAACCCCCAGATCCTTCTCCACTATGGATTCCCCCAGTTCTACTCCCCCTAGTATGTATGATGCATGCATATTCTTAGCCCCCAAGTGCATAACTTTACATTTATCAACATTAAACCTCATTTGCCACAGTTGCCCAATGAAACAGTGCATTGAGGCCGGCTTGTAAGTTGGAGACATCCTGTAAGGAGGTTATTCCACTGCAAAGCTTGGTGTCATCTGCAAAGACTGAAATGGTACTTTTAATCCCAGACCCTATATAATTTATAAAGATATTAAAAAGTAAGGGTCACAACACTGAACCTTGGGGTACACCACTGATAACATTAGACCATTCAGAGTAAGAATCATTAACCACTACTCTCTGAATTCTATCTTTTAGACAATTTTCTATAAATTTACAAACTGATCTTTCCAAGCCTGTAGACTTTACCTTACACATTAGACGTGTGGGGAACTGTGTCAAACACTTTTGCAAAATCCAAGTATACTACATCCATAGCTACCCCTCTGTGCAAGGTTTTACTTACCTCCTCATAAAAAGAAATCAGGTTTGTTTGACAACTTCTGTCTTTCATGAATCCATGCTGTCTGTTGCTTAAAATATTTTTTCCAGCAAGAACTCATCTATGTGGTCTTATATTAAACTCTTCAGTATCTTCCGGACTATAGAAGTTAAACTAACAGGTCTAAAATTACTTGGCAAAGACTTTGATATTTTTTTAAATATAGGCACCACATTGGCCCTATGCCAATCCAGTGGTACTAATCCAGTACTTAATGAGTCCCTAAATATTAGAAACAAAGGCTTTGAAATTACAGCGCTCACGTCTTTTAGGAAGCGTGGATGGCACTTTATCCACCTTAAATATCTTTATCTGTCTAAATATTTCTGGACCATATCACTTTTGAGCTATTGTGTGTCAATACCATCCTCATTATGGTCATGAGCTCCCCCATGCTCCTTTGTATACACAGAGCTGAAGAAAATATTTAATAAATTTGACTTCTCTTTGTCCCAATCACCCACTCCAGTTTATTTTGTAAAGGGCCTACACGCTCAGACCTAACCTTTTTACTATTAATATATTTGAAGAATTTTTGGGGGTTTGTCCTACTATCTTTTGCAATCTGTTGTTCATTTTGAATTTTTGTGTCCTTGATTTCCTTTTTACATATTCTGTTATATTCTTTATAACAATTAAACAATGATAGTGTTCCTTCATTTTTATATTTTTTAAAAGCCCTTTTCTAATTTTTTATAGCTTTTTTAACTTTGGCCATGAGCCACATAGGTTTTATTTTTAGCCTTTTAAACGTATTGCCCATGGGAATATACTTTGCAGTGAGTTTGTTTACAGTCTTTTTGAAAAAATCCCATTTCTGTTCTGTGTTCATCGATGCCAATATTCCCTCCCAGTCTAAGTTCTGGAGAGCAGTCCTCATCCTTGGAAATATGCTCCCTTAAAGATAAGTGTTTTTATATTTCCTGTATGCGTTTTTTTTGCTTACATTAAATTAAATCATATGAGGGGCCGTGCTACCAAGATATTCTTTTACATGAACATTATTAAAAAGCTCTGCATGGTTTGAGATTACCAGGTCCAACAGAGCATCATTTCTAGTCAGGGCCTCAATAAACTGTACCATAAAATTGTCTTGTAATAGGTTTATAAATTATTGCCCTTTAACTGTTCCAGCAGTGCCATTACTCCAGACAATGTCTGGGTAGTTAAAATCTCCCATTATTATCACTGTCCTAACAGCCCTTTTTATCTGTGCCAGGAGCGGAGTCTCCACCTCCTCATTAATACTGTGAGGTTTATGACAAACTCCAGCGATAATCTTTGTATTACACACACCCATGTACAATTATAACTAGCTTACTCAGTATATGCAACTATAATTGTGAACACACAGTATATGCATTTTTATACTTATGTACAACTGTTTGAGTTCAATAAGCATAGTTTAAGAAAAAATCAGGTCTGCTATCCAGCCAGACAAAGCTATGCTGGGTCAGTGATAGGGCTGTGTAAATCTCAAAACTGGATGGGCAAAAATACAAATCTTTCCTGAGGGTATAGCTCTTTAATTCATCGTTTTTTTTTGTTTTTTTTTTTGTTTTTGTCTATAGTTCAATGTTAACCAGAAGAAGAACCTACTGCATCTCTTAAAATATTTTTTTTTGTCATCCAGTGCCTTAAAGAATTTAAAGATGTGCAAATACTTAAGTTTTAAAATTCTGTTGAACTATAAACTGTATATATGAATATATCGCATTATGTTTTTTTAATGTGTGTTTATGCATACATTTATGCAGTTTTGTGAAAGTTGGTTTTTGCTCAACCATTTTGCCAACAAAAAATAATCTCTGTGATAATTACAGCTGTCAGTATTAATTATCAAAGAGGATAGTCTTGCTTGTCAGCAGATATGCTATTTTAATATATAAAAGGACACCAACTGACTTTGCAAATATTACCTGTCATATGTGCTTTTTAAACTTTTGTCTTGACTGCTTCCACAATAGGCCCAGGTAGGTGTAAACATTGTTTTGTTTATACTCAGCCTGTCTGTAGTTAGCACTGAACAGTGTACACAGCAACATGTCAGCAAAAGAGGATTGAGAACAAAAAGATAGGCATCTGCTCCACATAGCAGTTTGATTCAATGTCCTCCATAACTAATTGATCATGTTCAACATACCCTACGAAATTGTTGGGAAAACAGATGAAAACTGCTGGAACAGGTGGCGCTGCCATGTTTAGTATGGGAAGCTGGCTGTGACTCGTTGCGGCTTCAGAGCCAGCTTCCCACTATGCATGGAAAGTTGTGTTGCGCATTGTGAATGGATCCACAGCCTCCTGGGATTTGTGATGCATCCCAGAAGGCTGCAAGCAAATGGGGGTGGGGGGGGGGAATTTCCGCTATCTAAATTAGGTACCCACTTCCCCCCTCAAAAAAACTGCCAATAAGTAAAGAAAAAAAGGGGGTGGAAGGGAGAGGGCTGAAAAGTGAAACTTTAAAAGTCAGCTTTAAAAAGTGCTAATTTATTTTTTGTATTTTTAATGTACCTTTAAAGCCTCTCAGAAGGGTGTTAAAAGGGGTTTTGCCCATTTCACTTTTTTGGCACCCACTGAGAACCCCCTTAGCGGGGTGTGATTTTTTTTTTTAAGCTTATTTAACTCACACTTCCAGTTGACTGGCCTTGGTTTCACAGTATGCTGACCTGAACATTCTAGCTGCTCCAGACTTCAACATTCCTAAGATAATGAACCAACCGCTCTAGTTCTTCTGTGCGCCCATACTTACCAACAACCTTTAGTTGCATACTTGTAAATCATATTATATATATATTTTTTAATACTATTTAACCAGCGGTGCAGTAAGCAAAAAAACGCTAACGTGGACCAGAAAATGCACGTGAACACACAAAAAAGAGTACTAGGGCATGTAAAATGGTCCCCTCCGAAATGGCATGGCTAAATTATTTAATAGAGTTACCCTAATGGTGGAAGGGACTTTAAAATGTCTCTGCTGTGCTGAAGTGGCTGGTCTATTGATGATACACAAAAGTATTAATAACAAAGAAGATCCTAGACTTGGAAGTGCTGTGTTATTTCTAGCATGAAGCAAAATCAGAATTTTCCTTTCTACCTCATTGCACTGCTTTCACAGTGTACCATAGCAAATTCATGATGATGGTGATGGTGGAGGTGATGGTGGTTGAGGTGATGGTGGTTGAGGTGATAGTGGGGGAGGTGATGGTGGTGGAGGTGATGTGGTGGCGGCGGCGGAGGTGATGTGGTGGTGGTGGTGGAGGAGGTGATGTGGTGGTGGTGGAGGTGGTGATGTAGTGGTGGTGGAGGACGTGGTGGTGGGTGGGTGGAAGGGGTGAATGGTTTGGCGCTTAAAGTAAATCTGTGGTTGCTAGGCAGATGTTAAAAGTGCCACTTACTGCTCAGTAGCATAGTCTTTGACTTTCTTCCCTTGTAGATTACCTGGTGGACCTAAAACTGCGGTGCTATGAAATGTAAATAGTAATCAGCTTCTGTGTATACTAAATCTCATTAGTGGCCCATCACAATGATGGGTGATCTGGTCAAGCAATAATGAGATATTAAAGGGACAAAAAAAAAAAAAAAAACAGGATCCACAGAAACTAGTTGGCTGAAGCAATGCTTGGCCAAGAATTGGTTCATTTCAGGACATCCCTAGGAAACAATATTCCAATTTTTGGTAAATACTGTCAAGCTGCATTATTTGTAAGACAAGCAGTTGGTTGTGTTTAAATACTAATCTGTTGGCTCATATGTTGAACCTTTAAAGTGACATGAGTGTGACTGTATTTCGTCAAATAACCTTTTTATTACCCCACAGAGTCAAGCAGCTGAAACACTGATATATTCCAAATCAAGTGTGAACCCAATCCTGCCCCACAACTTGAGGACTGTTGTACTGGAGAATTGTTTAAAGCATCTAATCCTGTCAACCTATGTAAATTACATCCATGTCATCAACAAGCTCTGATCCACTTATGCAGCATTTGCTAATGAACCTTTAGGAGGCTTCCTGCAGCAATAGACCTTCATATTGTCATAGTAAGCATCAGTGTATCAAGCCCTTAAAAGGGAAGACTCTGCTGACTGCATCAGAAGCAATGTGGGAATCTAAAGGGATGGTCCATACTTGCTAGATGGTTGGGGGCCACCATGAGTATGAATGATTCATGGGAATGAATAGGGGCCACAGCAAGTGTGTTTGCTAGTCACAGGATAGAGCCAGGATGTTTTTGTTTCAAGGACTGTGCGGAGCCTGGCAAGGCTACGTGTAAGTATTTTAGTGGGAAGACTATTCTAGGGGGTGGCGTAAATTTAAAGGACAACTTCACTGAAAGTGAAATTGTTCTTTAGGAGTTACCATTTTTGCCAACCCTCTTATTCTTGGCTTCCCTATATTTTCTATACCCTATACCTTTAGTAGACATCTGATCAGTAGACCTTTAGACATCTGATCAGCTGTCCACCTCTTTCAACAGCTGCAGCCTACACCGCCTCTGGCAGTTCTGTAGAATATAGGAAAAAATGCAGCACATCAAAGTCCATTCATAGAAAACACACGAAGAATGGGATTCCCGGAGTATGTGACATGAATAGCTATCCAGTATACATAAATATGAAAGTTCATATAACATAGAGGACACCAAAAGTATGTTGGTATAACAAACTGTAGATGAAAAAGTTCTCCACAGACTCCACAGCACACCGGGCCTCTTACCCCAAAATATGGACCACTAAATTATAGGTGGTCTAGAAGCACTCCAACACTTCACTAGCTTGCTCTTGTTCAACAGACATGGCATCAGACTAAATCTTATTAGCCCCTCTCAGGATATCTCTTCACAAGTCAAATATGCCAAAATGAGAACATACAACGCCTTACAGTGTAATAAGTTAGAACGTTGAAAGGTTTATTAAAAAACAATTACAATATACTCACATTATTTCAATAAAAACAGGCATGTCAAGTTGCAAATGCCTGATGGCTTCTAACTAACAGAATGGCCCCGTTCCGCGCGTGCTGCAACGTGAAATGTAGTATCCAGGCTCCACCCTGGGTCATATCACTTACTACACTATGAGGCGCTGTATGTCCTCATTTTGGCATATATGACTTGTGGAGATATATCCTGAGAGGGGCTAATAAGATTTAGTCTGTTGAACAAGAGTAAGCCAGAGGAGTGTTGGAGCGCTTTTAGATCACCTATAATTTAGTGGTCCATATTTTGGGGTAAGAAGCCCGGTGTGCTGTGGTGTCGGTGGAGGAGCACGTTTTCATCTACAGTTTGTCATACCAACATACTTTTGGTGTCCTCTATGTTATATGGACTTTCATATTTATGGATACTGGATAGATATTCACGTCACACACTCTGGGAATCCTAGTCTTCATGTGTTTTCTTTGAATGGAATTTGATGTGCTGCATTTTTTCCTAGATGTGTTAAATTGTTACCTACAATTTAGGCTAGCTACAGTTTATAACCCGAGCGCAGTTAAAATTCTTTTTTTTTTTTTAGTTCTGTAAAATACTACAAAAGTTCTCTATGAGCCAAAGTTACTCTACAGTATGAACCAAAATAGAGACGCTGCATGCTTTATAAAATAAGCCAGTGGGTGCTTCAACTTTCCAGCATCTACCACAACTAAAATAAATATGTGTGTGTGTAGTGACCCTTTAAATCGACAGAAGTTACTTCTGTAAACAATTTTGGGTGTGACTTTTTTTTTTTTTTTTTGCACCTTTACGTGTCACCCGCCCCTTAATTCTAAAAGGAAATGTTTGTATGGACATGCCCTGGTAGCAGAAATCATACTGCTGGACATGCATGACACACCATAAAACTAAATGGCTGTAATGCAATTGACTGAAAACTAGCAGAAAACCCAGTAAAACATTTATTGTGTTTTGTAAAACAGATTAAAAAAAAATTCACCAGGCAACACCAATCATTCCATGCAACAAGAGCACTGAAACACTAAACCATATTAATATGAGCAAATCAATAGATTTCACTTACTAGGCAAAGCTATTAACCCGAAACTTTGTGATCATTGTTCTGATGGCGCAGAAAGGAGAGAATGCTTATTTTTAATCTTTATTCCTTCCCAGAGCTCTTCCACCATCTAAAGCAATCATCACAGGGAGTTGATGTATTTTCGATTGTTTTCCAATCGCAAAGTGATATATTGAAGGTAATCTTGTTCTCCTATGAATCTCAATGAAGTTCATGGTATTGATTGCAACTTACGCCGAGCACCAGATATTTTCATTTTGTTCTGCTCTTCGTGGACCCATGCTGCTCTTCTGATCAGGCTACGTTTTACTTTAAATAATACAAAACTTTAGGGAAGATCTTTTTGTCAATATCAGTTTTTCTGTCTCAGTCTGGTCCCAGTTGTACTATCAGTCTTATTATTACTGTTAATGAATAAGGCTTTTCTTTTACTTTTTTTTTTCTAAGTATTTTTTTTTTTTAAATTGACCCTTTCATGGAGCAGAGGCAAACTGCGTGAAATTACCTGCAAGGATTACAAGTATTACAGGCCAATGAATGCTTCAAGCCTAATTTTACAAACCCTTAATCCCCTGTCATTCTAAGGATACAAACAGGCCTGAGTCTATTCTTTAACTTTCACCAGCTGGATGCAGCTAATTCCTTTGCTTAATATTCCCGAGAAATATCACAGGTTGAAGACCCCCAGACTTCCAATGCGGTCATCCTAAACATTTGACATAGCACACATCAAAAACTCTGAAGGTGTCCTTTAAAAGGCGTATTAAACCCAAAAGAAACCAATTTTCTCCTCCTTCCAGATCTGAATGTCTGGGGTTTAGAAAAAGTCACTGGAGCATACTCAGAGGATTTTATGGATTTTCCAGAATGATTTAATCTTATTGTGATCATTATTAATGAATGGAACCCCAATTTGGACCTAATATCTAGCACAATGGAAGGAGATCCTGACCTACAACCTTAAGCAAACCTCAGCCACTGCTTGCTAAACAATCTAGGAAAAATCCCACAGACTATGGGCGCACAATAAGACAACTCAAAGCAGATATAGCAGTCTGCTTTGCTCCATCTGTAAATGCCACCCTGATTTCCGAGAGCTTTGTCCAGAGCAGATGAAGTCATTGTCTCAACAGATATTCTCACAAACTCAATAAAGTCTTTCATAAAGATTGGGTTTGGATTTGTTATACACAGTAGAGGAGGATTTAATCTCTGCTTTTGGGGACAGCAATTGTGCTGTTGTGGTGGCTCTGTTCTGGCAGATGTTTTATTGAAAAAGTGCAAAAGAAAAGAATAACTAGTGCTGGGCCTTGCTGTCTACTCAAAGCAAGTTGTGTGTGATATGTCATAATTTTGCTAATAAGTAAAAACTATTTGTAATGTTCTGATATCTACTTCATTTAATGCACTCATAATATATTCCCCAAAACTACCACAGCCAGATCATTATACATGGGGTTTAATAAAATACCATATTTTCCGGCTTATAAGACGACTGGGCGTATAAGACGACTCCCCTATTACATGATCTACCGGTAATACTTATACTTAGGTTACCTTGGAGATATTATACTCGGCGTATAAGACGACCTCCCATTTTTGGGGGATTTTTTTGAGGTTCAAAAGTAGTCTTATATGCCAGAAAATACAGTATATATATATATATAGGCAAGAGTAGTGACAGCCTGGCTACCTTAGTTCTGGTAGGAAGGGGGGAGCAATCAGCATCAGGAGAACAATAGCAATGACTTATTAGTAGCCATTATTTCCTAACTCTGAAACTTCCTGTCCCCCATAACCACCACCACCATTCTCCCCAACCCTTGACCCTTAAAAGAAACTTTATACATAACTTTTTTATATGATAATAATAATCATCATAATAATGTGAACTGTCTCTCATCATCTCATCAATCATCATTGCTCATCCAGTATGATGGCATCAAGCTATATCTATGTAGCACCCTCCTAGTCAGGTGCTATTTGTGTGCTCTTCTGCCTATTAGGGAGCGGGATTTCTAGTCTTGCCTATTACATGTGTCCAAGTGTGATTCACTTGGTCTAAGGGAGTGTCCCCACTGTATCCAATAGGGGAGCCAGTTGGACAGTGGAGGAAAACCAGCCAGTGATACACAGGCTTTTGGGACAGTCCCAGTGGATAGGCACAACTGCAGTGCATCCTGGGATTGTTCATAAAGGCCTGGGACACATGTGACAGGGCTTCTTTGGCGGGAAGTAGAGTCCCAGGAGGAGGGTGACGGCTGTCTCTCCTCCTGTAAGGAAGGAAGTGATCACAGGCAGTTGGCCTAGTGGACCAGACGTGTGGGGCTGAGCTGCAAGGTCCTGTGGAAGCTGACGGTGGAGCAGTGGCAAAGATTCCTGTGGAAAGCAGTATCAGTGAGTACCAGGGAACTTGCCAGGGGTCTGCCCAGGAAGGGGACCACTCCAGGGAAAGTCAGAGGACAAAGGTCAGCACATACAGTGGGTCAGAAAGAGGGTGCCAAGATAGACCCTGAAGAGAAAATAAAAGTATTGTTCATCGTTTAAAACCTTCACCTCAGTGGCAAAGTGAAGCAGCGGCCTTGCCGCACACACCTCAGATAGATGTCCTCAAGCTGTGCATAGTAGTTAGTTGGAGTATCCCACTCATCCCTTCTCCCATCCCAGTTCCAAAATAAATACAAAAACCCAAATCCCCTGGACTGTTTATTGACTGAGGCGAGGACTTAAAGCTACAAGTTCAATTGTCTGTTGCTATGGGTAACCCAGGGGAATCCACTTTAAGCAGCTCCCATGGGGGCAGTGCTACATCTACAATAAAAATTGATGATACTATTTTAGATATAGCTTGATGGCATCATACTGGGTGAGCAATGATGGTAGGTGTATTAGGTGCCCCCACTCATGTTCAGGTACATGATTTAGGAACCTATTGTAAACTTAGAAGGGGTCATTGGAAGCCATCCCAAATTCAGACATATGTATTGATGGCATCAGGTCTGTATGATGGGGGTTCAGGTAAAAGTTCAGCCTCCAACTAGCTCTGTGAGCTTCAGAACAGTTACACCCCACTGCAGTTTTGCTACTAGTAGTAAGAATACTAAGGTCAGAGATGCTAGTTATAAAAATATCTGTTTAAATAAAACAAGTGTTATTTTGCATATTGAGCACATTTTGCTTATTACCATTTTATTCTTTTCAGAGAAACTGCATTTTTTCTCTTTATGTTGATCCAATAAAATGATTTTGTTCTTTATACTTTACCCTCCCCCACTTTATTACCACATATGGGCTGCATAAATGTGTCTCTCTATTTAATAGCTGCAACTTTATTCTAATCATAGCTGGACACTTACATGTAATCACTCCATTTTTAAACACTTCATAAATACACTTTTTTTTATCCCTGTAATTAAGAAAATGGACGTGTACAGTTTATCCCTTGCTGGGCATTGGCTGCAATGTTCAGTGCGGCTAAGCTCCATAGCCTGTGGTTCTGTAGCCCCCACAAGACGCTCACTTTATGGGTTAAATCAGTGTATTTGCTTCACCAAAGCTTTAAAACTCTGAACAACAATACAGCTAATCTGTCTCCGTGGAGTGTTATGTGTAAATTATTTCACTTGTTCTAAGCCTAGAAAAAAATGGGGGGTGGGGAGGTTGCAATTGCCGTGGAAGCTTTTCAGGGAAATAGAATTAAAAGATAAACCCTATGAACTCCAAGTAAAGGAGAATAATAGTAGTCACTAAGAGACTGATATGGACTAACAAGATGGTGATGATACAGTGTTAATTAGCAATCGGCATACAAGGAGTCTACATAAGCAAGTAATGCCGTCAGGAGGATCTATGCCCGAATCTGCCTTATGTACAATGTTACCTTCCTATACACAGAGGATAACATAAAAATAACTCAAAATTATAAGAGCAAAATATGCTAAATCTGACATTTTTTTTTAAGATTTGTAGAGAGCATGAAATAGATTTAATTTCATTCAGATTTTTAATTCTGTCTGAGAACCCAATGGGGAGATTTACCCTAATCTCTGGTCCTGTATTGCCTGTACAATAAATTTTACCCATTCCTCACTCTACTGAAGGAAGAGGAGGGGGATAAAAAAAAAGACAGACAGACATATAGACAGACAGACATATAGACAGACAGACATATAGACAGACAGACAGACAGATAGATAGATAGATAGATAGATATTCCAGCATAAGGCCCAAAATCTTCTGAGGATTCCAGGTGTATATGCATACTTTAGGTGTGCACAGCCTATAGCATTAGGGTGTGCACCCCAAAGCTCAAACACATATGCATATGTGTAAATACTGACGGTTTCAGTAGAGCATTGAACAGTGTCAGGAGGGTAGAGATTGGTGTCAGTAGGGCAGTGAACGGTGTCAGTAGGGCAGTGGAGGGTGTCAGTAGTTTTTATTTTTATTATTTTATTTTTCATTATTTTTTACAATTTTATTTTTTTTTTATATATATTTTTTTACAATTTTCTTAGGAGCCCTGTTAGGGGGTTTTGATGAAATATCAGGGGTCTAGAAAGGGGGAATCTGCACCACACAGGGTGATTAGTGTGTACCCAGGCACACCTGGAACATCCTGTGCGCAAGCACAAACGATTCAGAAAAGCTCAAACCAGCGCACATATGTATTAGAGTGCCCAACCTAGTGCTATCTGGTAACGCTGCTGGGCCATAGTAGGCAAGTTAGGTACAATTTATATGGAAAAGGGGTAAGATGGGTCTATCTAGGTGTGTTACCAAAAAAGTATTGGCTCATAGAGTCAGAGGCCGCCTGATTCAGCTGCAAACAGGAGCACTCTAATAACCCCAAGATACATACATTAAATGTGAACGCATCAACTAGATATATTTTTTTATGGCAGCCAATAACGCTGGTTTCAATTTTTAATCAGTTTTGAAACATTGAAAAACTAATAAAAATATTAATAGATTAGCTGAGAAATACCTTCAACGAGAGCCAAAGAGAAATTTGATTAGCTATAGTTTGTGGTCCTAGTAGAAGATAAAGTTCAAACAGAAGCATAATTTTCTCAGTTATTTGGAGTTTATGGCCCCTTTCACATGATCTATTGATCGGGTCCACCTGTCCGTTTTTCAGGTGGACCGGACCGGGCCACCCATTGACCTCTATAGGGAGGTGGATGTCTCCAGACATGCGTCCGCTGACACCCGCCTGGCATTCGATCTAACAAGATCCGCAGAAACAGCTGTATGGCGATATGTTCGCCATCCATCCAGTGTGTCGGATCGAATGGGATCGGAGGAAAATGGACAGGAGGAGAGTGGGACTCTAACAGGTCCATCTCGGCACAGTGAGTGGAGATGGATCCTGTCATCCACCTGCTCAGGGGGGATTAACGGAGCGATCTCCGCTAAGCAAGCAGAGTCCATCAAAACGGATCCGCCACATGTGAAAGGGACCTAAAGGACAACCTTGGTTAGAAACTGCTGACACTAAATGGTTGTCTATTTGACTCAGGCTGGCCATGCATGGATCCAAATTCGACTGGTCCAGTAGGGTCTGGCCAAATTTTGAAACATGTATGGGCTAGATGGTTGTATACAAGTTGAGCTATCAACTGACTTGCGTACAACCAGCCTATCATATTTTTCCTGAAAGAACAATGCTGCCGGCTATAGCCAGCAACACTGATCATAGTATTCTACCTCTGGAGACTGCTCCAGCCAGCAGAATAAAATAGCTCAGCGAGAATGATTCCCCCATCCACAGCAAAAATGTGCATGGGAAATCAGTTCATTTTTTTTCGTTTAACTCGCTGGTTGACTGAAAAAAAAAAACATTAATTAAATATGGTTTGCCTAAAAAAGAAGCTAATTTATAACAAATTTTGCTGTTGAAAAAATGTGCCTTTGTATTGTTTTTTTTGTTTTATAATAATAAAAGAAAACGAAAATTCTCATGCTCCCCAGATATGTGTAGGTAAATTATAAACTGTCTACATCCAGAGAACTTTTGTTTTGTACCTGAAACTGCTGCTTATAGATGGTGGCTCATTATATTTTAGCCATACAAAATATGGATTAAAGTATTAAACTGGAAATGGCAATAATATTCCCTGCAAAAAAGATATGAAATTTCATACTTCAGAGAATTATACTTCCGGGAGTGTCAATTTTCTGGTTCCCTGCTGCATTCAGTAATTCCTCCCAAAGAGCTCTACATCACTACTGTGTCCTGTAATTATGCAGGAGTTAGCATGAGAAGTCACTGAGTGCAGCAGGGACAGAAGATTGTCACTCCCCGAAGTTTACGTTTCTGAAGAAACTTGAGGAACACTATCTTTGCTTTAAATAACATTTAGCAGCATGGGTAGTGAGAAAGATAAGTGGTTACTTTTTTCTTTGTATCATATTTGACATTGTATTGGTATTTCTATTGTATGCGTGCAAAAACTTTGGGTACCAATGAAATGTACACACAAAACATTAAAAAATAGGTTCTTGCACCAAAAACATACATTTCAATCCTCAAAGTTTACCACGAAATTACAAATTTATTCCTATGCTCTACCTAACCCTTGACCATTACCTAAGCCAATGCCTAAATCTAATCCTTAAAGTAAACCTACCTAGCCTGATCCTAACCCTAAGCCCAAAAGCTCAATTTAACCGCTTCCCCTCTGGAGGAGTTTCCCCAGGCCAATTTTTTCCATACAGCACTGTGTTACTTTAACTGACAATTGCGCGGTCGTGCAACGCTGTACCCAAATTAAATTTGAGTCCTTTTTTTTAACAGAGATTTCTTTTGGTGGTATTTTTTTATTTTTTTGTGCTATAAATAAAAAAAGACTGCCACTTTTTTTAAAAAAAACTATATTTTTTATTTTCTGCTATAAAACATCCAATAAAAAAAAAATTAAAAAAATCAAATTTCTTCATAAATTTAGTCTAATATGTAATCTGCTACACTTTTTTGGTAAAACAAATTCCAATAAGCGTATATTGATTGGTTTACGCGAAAATTATAGTGACACTAACTGACACTTTGGAAACATTTGAACTAGTGACATAAATATAGTGATCAGTGATAAAAATTTGTACTGTCACTGTACTAAGGACATTGGCTGGGAAGAGGTTAAACATCTAGGTAAGTGATGGCAAACCTTGGCACCCCAGATGTTTTGGAACTACATTTTCCATGATGCTCCTGCACTCTACAGTGTAGTTGAACATAATGGGAAATGTAGTTCCAAATCATCTGGGGTGCCAAGGATCACCATCACTGATATAGGGTGATCAAAGGTTTAACTGTGTGCCCGGCCAGTGTTTTTCTGTACTGTATGTGCTGCTTTTACTAGGGGAAGAGATGGATTTTAGTCCTTGCTTTGCAGGAACACAAAATCCATCACTTCCCTCCTGTCAGAATGGAACTCTGCCTTGTTTACATAGGCAGAGCTCTGTTCGGAGTCTTTGCGTGACGATAGGCGGGTGCCAGCGGACATCGAGTGCCCGGCCCCCACAGATCAGCTTCTGCTGTGAATAATCACAGCAGAAGTGGCCTGCTGGCTGCACATGTGTGCCCCCTGCAGGCAGAAGTGCAAAATCACATTTATACAGTGCCTTGCGAAAGTATTTGGCCCCGTTGAACTTTTCGACCTTTTGCCACATTTCAGGCTCAACAACAAGTGGGACACCATCATGAAGTGGAACGAAATTTATTGGATATTTCAAACTTTTTTAACAAATGAAAAACTGAAAAATTGGGCGTGCAAAATTATTCAGCCCCCTAAGTTAATACTTTGTAGCGCCACCTTTTGCTGCGATTACAGCTGTAAGTCGCTTGGGGTATGTCTCTATCAGTTTTGCACATCGGGAGACTGAAATTTTTGCCCATTCCTCCTTGCAAAACAGCTCGAGCTCAGTGAGGTTGGATGGAGAGCGTTTGTGAACAGCAGTTTTCAGTTCTTTCCAAAGTCCAGTTCTTTATTTCTGGACTTTGACTTAGCCATTCTAACACCTGGATATGTTTATTTGTGAACCATTCCAATGTGGATTTTGCTTTATGTTTTGGATCATTGTCTTGTTGGAAGACAAATCTCCGTCCCAGTCTCAGGTCTTTTGCAGACTCCATCAGGTTTTCTTCCAGAATGGTCCTGTATTTGGCTCCATCCATCTTCCCATCAATTTTAACCATCTTCCCTGTCCCTGCTGAAGAAAAGCAGGCCCAAACCATGATGCTGCCACCACCATTTTTGACAGTGGGGATGGTGTTTTAATTTATTAAAATTTAATATTTAATGTACTTAACAATATTATATGTCTTTCATGATATTATTCAACCATTAACAAGCTCTCTTAAGTACACATTTTTTCTTGTGTATATAGGTATAATCTTCTAGTCCTATTAAGTATTGCCATATCTTACTTTATATGGACCAATGCATTATGCTCGAAGTATGGAGAAATCTTCTAAATGTACCACAATAACTTTCACCCCATTTCAGCTTCATATCTCCTCCCTTCTCTCATTTCTCTTTTCACATACTTCCCTTCTCGTTTTCTTCTAGGAATTCCTATGTGTTGAGGCCGACCCCGCCCCCCTCCTTTTTTCCATCCCCTGTGTCTCTTCCTTCCCTTGTGGCCCCACCCGGCGCACCCGGGGGGAAACGCAATCTACATGTGGGCCCCCCCCCGGACTTTGGCCCCTCCTGCGGATGACGGCTGAACACATCAGGCCCGCCCGCAGCGCTGGGACCAATCACTGCGTCGGTGCCGTTGGAACGCAGGCCGCGCTTCCGCATCCGGGGGCGTGTCCTGCGTTCCATCGGCGGTGGATGCCATTGGCCGCACGAATGACGTCGGAGCGTGCTCGCGGTTCGCACTGCGCATGCTCCGGCGTCCCTCACCGACATTTAAACAGCGGCGGATGCCAGCTACAGCATCCGCCGCTGTGACTGCACACAGGATCTCTTCACCATAAGGTAAACACCCGGAAACCTGCTACTCTGCCAAGCCACCCCCACCATTACTACTACTATTACTGGCCGGTCCTAACAAGAAATATATAATTTCAGGGACACTACAAGGCAACCGATCCCAGCCTGAATACCTAATACCATCCCTTTTACCAGGTAACTCACCAGCCAGACATACCCCTTAAACTTCTCAAACCTCCACTCTTTTACTCCTCATCATCTCACTATGTGTAACATATATGCTATTTGTTTGGTCCCTAGACGCACTTCTCAGCAACCTAGAGGAGAGAACCAAATATGGAGTGACTTACTTTATCTAGGTACATCCTAATCAATATTTACAAATATGAATACTCTTCACACCTTCTCCCCTAACCTGACGTGCTTCCATCCTAATATTCACCTAGGGAACACACTCCTTCTCTATTGACGGAGAATCAGCAATACGTTCCCTGCCAGAAAATCTTTCTTGAACATATACACCAACAAATTAAGGTATGAATATATACATTCTCCTTGTTAAAATTTCTGACACGATCCAACCTCAATATATAACATGAAACATATACATACATATATATATCTTTTTCAGAGGACTATACCAGTTACCCTTTGAACTTCGGTGCAACAGGCATATCTCCAACTATATATGTTGAGAAAATTGCCATAAGGTAATTCTTTCTCGTACCTCTGCACTCATCCCAAGATCATATTATCTATCCCTTTGAGTACATTAAAAATACTGATTCTCCCGCATATACGTTCACACAGAGACAAGTGCGACCCCCCTTTGGGCATCCTCGCTGGGGCCACATTTGGGAAGATCCACACCCTCAGGGATCAAGAGGTGCACACATCGGCACTCAACACAGCAGAACCCCCTTTTTCCTCTTTTTCTCTTAGCAGCAGTGACTCACTTGTCACACCCCCAATAACCCACAGGTATAAAAAACTTTTTTATCCAAAACTTATCTACAGGTATAACATTGAATGTTTGATATCTATCTATATTGAAATTGACATAATCCTCTATGCAATTAATTTATACAATATCTATTATGTTATATAGGAAATCACAAATCTCCCCACTTTCAGACCCCTGAAGAAAGGCCTGCGTGCCTGAAACGCGTCGGGTAGGAGTATTTCCTTCAAGTAACCAACATATACCTCTGAGTATATGCATCACCATTCTTTTCAGTTATTTTTATATATATTCTTTGAATATCACATAATTTATGCTTTCTGTACAAACTTATGCACTTCAGATCTATGTAAGATCTATTTTACTATTTGTTAATAAAATTATTTAACTTTTATACATTTGTGGAAGTGTGTTTGCCGGTAAAGTCCCACACCCTAGGGGGACCCCCCATTCTGTCTGTATTTGGCTCCATCCATCTTCCCATCAATTTTAATCATCTTCCCTGTCCCTGCTGAAGAAAAGCAGGCCCAAACCATGATGCTGCCACCACCATGTTTGACAGTGGGGATGGTGTGTTCAGGGTGATGAGCTGTGTTGCTTTTACGCCACACAACGTTTTGCATTGTTGCCAAAAAGTTCGATTTTGGTTTCATCTGACCAGAGCACCTTCTTCCACATGTTTGGTGTCTCCCCCAGGTGGCTTGTGGCAAACTTTAAACAACACTTTTTATGGATATCTTTAAGAAATGGCTTTCTTCTTGCCACTCTTCCATAAAGGCCAGATTTGTGCAGTATACAACTGATTGTTGTCCTATGGACAGAGTCTCCCACCTCACCTGTAGATCTCTGCAGTTCATCCAGAGTGATCATGGGCCTCTTGGCTGAATCTCTGATCAGTCTTCTTCTTGTATGAGCTGAAAGTTTAGAGGGACGGCCAGGTCTTTGTAGATTTGCAGTGGTCTGATATTCCTTCCATTTCAATATTATCGCTTGCACAGTGCTCCTTGGGATGTTTAAAGCTTGGGAAATCTTTTTGTATCCAAATCCGGCTTTAAACTTCTCCACAACTGTATCTCGGACCTGCCTGGTGTGTTCCTTGTTCTTCATGATGCTCTCTGCGCTTTAAACGGACCTCTGAGACTATCACAGTGCAGGTGCATTTATACGGAGACTTGATTACACACAGGTGGATTCTATTTATCGTCATTTAGGTCAACATTGGATCATTCAGAGATCCTAACTGAACTTCTGGAGAGAGTTTGCTGCACTGAAAGTAAAGGGGCTGAATAATTTTGCACGCCCAATTTTTCAGTTTTTTATTTGTTAAAAAAGTTTGAAATATCCAATAAATTTCGTTCCACTTCATGATTGTTTCCCACTTGTTGTTGATTCTTCACAAAAAATTACAGTTTTATATCTTTATGTTTGAAGCCTGAAATGTGGCAAAAGGTCGAAAAGTTCAAGGGGGCCGAATACTTTCGCAAGGCACTGTATACATGATCCATAAAACTGCTATGATATATATACATGATCAGTAAAACTGCTATAGGATGGTCAGCAAGTGATTTATATATTACAGCATATCCATCCCTAAAGTATAACTAAAGGCAAAACTTGTATATTTTAGTTTTGGATATAGTGGAGAGTGATTAGAACACCTGTCAGTTTTTTTGCTCTCTATGACCCCGTTAGGGAGATTCATTCTCTCTATTTCTCCTCTTCACCAAAATCATTAAAGTGAAAGTAAAAGAAAATCCCAAATTGTTGGGTTGTCCCCAGACAAGAGATTATAACCTTTCTTTACTTTATCCAAAATGAAAAAAAAAAGTTTTGCCTATAGTTCTACTTTCAGTGTGGTGGCTGCATAAGTTTTATTTTTTTATTTTTGATTTTTTTTCCTGTTCCAATAATTTGGAAAAAAAGATTTTTAAGCAAACAAAGATACGAAATAGTAGAAAAATAGATCTCTCAATGGTGTTAGAAGGGAAATCATCAAAAAACATGTTCTGGTTACAATATAACTATACCATATCAAAGTGTACATAACCAACTCACCTGAGGGGGTTTAATGGTGGCATGCGAGCACATAACACAACAGTCAAGATCATTGCCATAGTTCTCTGTAGGCATAGGAATGTGAATATCAACATGTTTGGTAAGTCAGAAACCAAAAAAAAAGTAAATACGAAATCAAAATGGCTAAAATCAACTTTGAGACACAAATAGCGGAGGATAGTAAAAAGAACCCAAAGAAATTCTTTAAATATATCAACAGCAAAAAAAAACTAGGGCGGAGCATATTGCACACATAATTAACGATAATGGGAGGATGGTTACAGAGGACACTGAAAAGGCAACCGTGCTGAACGCTTTTTCTCCTCAGTCTTTACAAAGAAAAAGGAGGGGTGCACTGACCATGACTGTATGGTTAGTAGTAATACACAGGACTTGCCGCTATGGCTAACAGAGGGAGAAATCAGGGAAAGGCTGGATAAAATTAACACAAATAAATCACCAGGCCCAGATGGCGTACATCCAAGAGTACTCAAAGAACTTAGTAAAACTATATCTAGACCACTGTTCCTGATCTTTGCTGACAGTATTATGACAGGAAATGTACCAGGGGATTGGAGGAAAGCTAACGTGATACCGATATTCAAAAAAGGGCAGAGGCATGTCCCGGGAAATTATAGGCCAGTCAGTCTGACATCGATAGTATGTAAACTTCTGGAGGGGATTATAAGGGACTATATAGTAGAGTTTGCTAAAGACAACAACATCATCAGCACGGGTTTACAAATGGGCGTTGTTGTCAAACCAATCTCTTAACATTCTACGAGGAGGTGAGCTGTGTGCTAGATAGGGGGCGTTTGATACAGTTCCCCACAAGTGCTTAATTTATAAAATAAGGTCTGCAGGCATCGACCACAAGGTTTGCTCTTGGATACAGAACTGGCTAAAAGGGCATGTCCAAAGGATGGTAATAAATAGCGCATACTCAGACTGGTCTGGGGTGGTAAGTGGGGTCCCCTAAGGCTCAGTCCTGGGACCAACCTCGTTCAATTTATTCATAAACAGCATTGAGGACAAGATCATTAGTTCTATATCAGTTTTTGCAGATGACACAAAATTGAGCATAATAACTGCACAGCATGAGACAGATATCCTACAGAATGACCTGAACAAAATAACAGAGTGGGCAAAGACATGGTAAATGAGGTTTAATGTGGAGAAGTGTAAGGTTTTGCACTTGGGGACTAAAAACATAAAAGCACAATACACTTTAGGGGGGGGGGGGGAACCTTCGGGGGAATCAAAAATGGAGAAAGATCTGGGAGTCTTGGTAGAGGAGAGACTAAGCAATAGCATGCAATGTCAAGTGGCAACTGCCAAAGCCGGCAGAATATTAGCATACATAAAGAAAGGGATGTATTCCAGAGATAAAACTATAATCCTTCCACTTTATAAAACTCTGGTCCGACCGCATCTGGAGTATTCTGTCCAGTTCTGGTCGCCAGGCCTCAGGAGGGATGTGTTGGAGCTGGAGAGAGTCCAGAGAAGGGCAACTAAACTAATTAGGGGATTGGAGGACCTTAATTATGAAGAGCGTCTACAATCGCTTAATTTATTCTCCCTGGAGAAGAGACGCCTGAGAGGGGACATGATAGCAATTTATAAATACCTCAATGGTGATCTCAGCTTAGAAAAAAAGCTATTCAGTCGCAAGGATTGCATGAGGACTCGAGGGCATACAATGCGATTAGAGGAGAAGTGTTTTAACTTCAGGCAACGCAGGGGGTTCTTTACTGTTAGGGCTACAAGATTGTGAAATTCTCTACCACAAGAGGTAGTTTCTGCGGGAAGTATGGCTACTTTCAAAAGACTCTTGGACGTACATCTCAAGGATCAGAACATTAAGGGGTATGTGAGATGACTACGGCTACACAGGTTGAACTGGATGGACTATTGTCTTTATTCAACCTCAACTACTATGTAACTATGTAAGAAACATTCATTCGTATTTGGTTCCAGGGCAGGAGAAGGAAAATAAAAAAGGGGGAGGAGGAGAGAGGGAAGTCCTGCAAGATAAATTATGCGTGTTTGAACCACATTTGCCTACACTAATCCAAAGAACACCACATTTCCAAATATGGACCAGGCTAAGGGCAGCCTTGAAGTCCACTCTTAAACGTACTGACTAAAAAATTCAGATCAAAGTTAGAAGTTATGGGAGAGGTTAAAAGGAAGAAAAAAACAAGAAGGAAGAGAAAAAAAAAAAGAAATGTCACCGATCCCCACGCTCCAGAACACCGACCCCCTCATTGGGTATTGAAGCTATCTAATCCAATGGCTCCCGACCTTTTCAAAACTGTGTTGTTGGTCGCGAAGGATGCTAGCCAGTTTTTCATTTAGCATGATCCAGGAGATTTTGTTATTCACTAGATTTATCATAGGAGATTTCCATGCTCGGGCTATGGTGATTTTGGCTGCCAGAAAAATAAAAAAGGTGAGAGTCCTGAGGTTTCTAGGTAATTCACTTGCTAGGTCGGAAAATAGTGCCGTCTTAACATTTTTAGGAATATTCAATCCAGTCACCAAATATACCAAATTGAATATTCTTGTTCAATACCGTTTCACCTTTGGGCATGTGTACCAAATGTGAAGCATGCTTCCCTCCTGGCCGCAGCCCCTGAAGCAGAGAGGCGATGCATCTGGGTACATTTTTGCTAAGCGCGTCGGAACAAGGTACCATCGGGACAAAACCTTGTAGTTTGCCTTCACCAGGGAGGTATTTAAAATTCCCTTGTGCATCATGGATGACCATTGGACCCAAGCTTCCGCTTCTATAGTTTCCCCTAGATCTGCCTCCCAAGTTAGTTGGTAAGAAAGTTTAGAACCCTGGTCTGCAAACAAAGTGTACAACTCTTAGATACTGCCTCGCTTCCCCGGGCTTCTCAAGCATTTATTTTAGTAAAAAGTCAGTGTGGTAATATTGCCCTGGTCTTAGCACAATGTCTGTAGGTAATGAGTAATTTGGTGGAGTCTAAATGTCTCTGACGGAGGCATTTGTAAACTCTCCAGAAAGTAAGAGGGCTTTCTAATACCTTTATGGTCTATAAAATGAGCTATCCAGTAAAGGCCTTTGTTGATCCACCATGTGAACTGTTGCAGATGTTTCCCAGGAGGGAATTGCGGATTTTTGATTTTTAACAATTTTTTTTAATTTTCGCTTGGTGATGCAGCCAGCAAGTCTGATTTTTTTCAACTTCCTTTAAGAGACAGTTAAAGGTTTGAGACAAACTATTTAACACTGACAGGGGTGCTTACAATGGTAACGTTCATTCTTTTATGTAAAGCTGTCATTTTAGTAACTGCTTAAAAAGTGTTAGTTGGAGTTCGACTTTAATTTGTTAGTCAAGTTCATCTAATTTGGGAGTGCATCTAACACCCCTCTCCACAGGTAGCCAAAGCTGCTGTCTTAAACCCATAATCCTAGTTTTACACTTAAGTGGGGTACACACTAGTAGAAAATCTGCCAAAAATTCCCGTCCGAGGTAAAATCGTACAATTTTCTGCTAGTGTGTACACAACTTTCAGCAGCCAATGCCGAAATTTTCCACAAAAAATTACGGAGGGACAAACACCAAAGTTTTTATCGTCCGTCCCCAGACGACCAATTTTCGTTTAATGTGTATGCAGTGCGTCCGCGAAAAATTGGATACGAAAGACCAGGCATGATCTGAAGTTACTGACGACCCAGAAGTCTAGGAACAAATATCCCAAAAAAAAAAATCGGACGAGTAATTTTGTGAACATTATGCACTGTCAACTAAAAACAGTTATGACCACTGAGCATGAGAGAGAAAAATTTTCATCAAGTGTGTACGAGCCTTAAGGCTGGCCATATAAGTGGGGATTTTGAAGCAATTTCAATCATTCTTCATCCACCAGAAACTGCAAATACAATTGCATGTAATTGACATAATTTTAATCTACTGCCTAAAAATCTGATCAACAAACAGAATTTGGTTATCTGCGAAGTTGAAAAAGGGCAATAAATGAAAAGCTTCAATACAGTTTATTGAAAGATCCAATAAAAACAGAGAGAACCTATGGCAATTTGTCAATGCAATCAAATGATCCCACCAGGCTCTCCTTCCAGTCAATCAAAATGATAATTTTATGTCTTTATTAGCTTTGTGTTTTTGGCAAAAATGGAATCGATTGCTTTATCAAAATTTCCACATGTATGACCAGCTTCAGGCACCACTATCAGTCTCACAAAACAACCAAACAGATCAAGACCACCTACAGTTATTGTATTCTTTTCCAATACCATTAAACTGTTTGTGGTAAATTGCCTTTGATACATTCAATTATTTTTGCAACCATAACCTGTTTGAGATCGTCACAAATTTGGCTGGTGTGAAGACAGCGTAAACATTAGAGTGCTTTCACATTGCTTCATTGAAAAAATCCATTAAAAACTGTCTATTTCCTGGGTGCCTGACTCCCAGCATGCGCTTGTGAAACACAAGGGTTGATTTACTAAAGGCAAAGAGACTGTGCACTTTGCAAAGTTCAGTTGCACTCTGCAAGTGCAGTTGCTCCAGAGCTTAGTAAATGAGGCAAAGAATACCTAATCACATGCAAGGAAATTGAAAAAAAACAGCATTTTTGCTTACACATGATTGGATGATGGAAGTCAGCAGAACTTCTGCTCATTTACTAAGCTCTGGAGCAACTGCTCTTGCAGAGTGCACAGTCTCTTAGCCTTTAGTCCATTCACTCCAAAACTGAATGTTAAAAGCAAACATTTGAACAGCATTTGTCAAGTTATCAAATATACTGATTAGGGATCGTCCGATTATCGGCAAAGCCAATATATCGAGGACCGATATGCACTTTCCCCGATATATCGGAATCGGCCACCAAGGTGACCGATATTTCAGGAAAGTGCTTGTACTGGAGTGATGCCTGGAGCCAGAGGCATCACCCCGGTACCGGCGTCCATAGCCGACGGTCGGCTGTCTTGTAATGACAACCGATGCAGCTGAGAAGCCACTTGGCTGCAGACTTGTATAAAGTACTCGAAATTTCTACTTGAGTAAAAGTACAAGTGCTCCATCAAAAAATTACTTGAGTAGAAGTGGAAGTGCTCGCAGAAAAAGTTACTTAAGTAGAAGTACTAAAGTATTCAACATTTTTTTTACTTAAGTATTGCAAGTAGTTTTTTCAAAAAATTTGCTACTTAAGTACTAAAAGTAAAAAGTACCAGTAGTTTTGAAAAAAAATTTCTACTCAAGTACTGAAAGTAGAAGTACAAGTACTGTGTTATGTAGTTATTAAAGAAATAAGTCAAAAGTTTGAACATCATATTGTTTTTATTATTTCAAATGATTTATTCAAATGATTAACCTGTGTTTGTTAGTAGTTTCTTGATGCACTTTAAGCGCTGTAGCACCATTTATTTGTTTGTTTCATATTTTCTTTTTATTGGAAAGATTTGGTATAGCAGCTTTTATTATACACAGCCTTTATTTTCGTATGCGCTGATTTACAAATGACATTATACACATTTTTTTGAGCTTTATGCAACCTGCCATCTACTGTTCTGGCAGTGGTAATTTTTTTAAAAGTAACGAGTAACTATGCAGCACAAAAAAAAAATACTTGAGTAGAAGTATCGAAATCATCGAAAAAATGTAGTGAAGTAAAAGTAGAAGTAGGAGAAAAAAATTCTACTCTAGGAAAGTACAGATACCGCATTTCGGTACTTAAGTACAGTACTTAAGTAGTTCTACTTCGTTACTATACATCTCTGCTTGGCTGTCATTACAAGGAGCGGGAGGGGACGTCCCCCCCTCCCGCCACCTTCCGCGGCTCGCTCGGGTCTCCCGTCCCACCAGGAGACCCGGGCAACCATCCTGCACGTCCACCGAAGAGAAGACCCGATCAAAGTCGCATTCGGCTCTGATCGGGTCTCCATGCAAAAACCCGGAAGTGATGTCATGATATCACGTCCGGGTACTGGCGCCAGATTTTAAAAAGATTACAGCATTCAAAACAGCCAAACTTGTCGTTGTGAATGCTTTTAAGTGCAGAGGAGGGGTTTGGGGTCCAGATCCCTCCACAAGGTCAAGTGATAAAAAAAAACAAAAAAAAAACAATTTTTTATGTATGAAAATATCAGCCGATACCGATATGCAATGGCCAAAATATCGGTATTTGGCAACGAAAAAACGATATCGGTCAATCACTAATACTGATGAGAATTTTCATATTAATGTTCATATGAACATTTGTTTGAAAATCAGCTAGTGTATGGCCAGCTTAAAGTGATTCTCGTTTTTTTTTTTTGTTTTTTTAAATAAACATTTTATACTTACCTGCACTATGCAGTTGGTTTTGCAAAGAGTGGCCCGGATCCTCCTCTTTTTGGGTCCCTCTTTTGTGCTCCTGGCCCCTCCCTCCTGTTTAGTGCCCCCACAGCAAGCAGCTTGCTGTGGGGGCACCTGAGCCGAGTCAAAGCTCCCTGTGTCCATTCAGACATGGAGCCACCACCCAGCCCTGCCCCCTCTCTCTCCTGATTGGCTGACTGACATTGATTGACAGCAGCGGGAGCCAGTCACGTCACGCTGGTGTCTCGAACAATGAAGAGGGGAGTCCCGGGCAGCTCAGAAACTCCTGAAACATCGCTGGATAAAGATGGGTTAAGGTAAGTATTAGGGGGGCTGAGGGGGGCTGCTGCAGCCAGAATATTTTTTTTATCTTAACGCATAGAATGCATTAAGATAAAAAAAAACCTTCTGCCTTTACAAACCCTTTAACCACTTGCCGACCGCCGCCCGACTATATACGGTGGCGGTCAGCCCCTCCCAGGCAAAGTGACGTACCGGTACGTCACTAGCCTGGGAGCCAATAGGGGGTGAGCGCGCACCGCTGGAGGCACGCTCCCGCCCCCGCTCGTCCACTAAGAAGCTGGCACATGTGACCGGCTGACCCGATGTCCGCCGGTCACTCGCGATCGTCGGTGGAGAGCGAGAAAGGCAGGCGGCTAATGTAAACAAAGCCGCCTGTCATTCTCCTCTGTGTAAAAACACAGATCATACAGTCCTGCTATGTAGGACCGTTGATCTTTGCTGTTACACACACAGCCACATCCAATCACAGTTATAAACACGCCCCTAGGGACACACTTAACCCCTCCCTCTCCAATAAAGTTAAACCCTTCACTGCCAGTGTAATTTTGACAGTAACAGTGCATATGTATAGCACTGATTACTGTAGTAATGTCACTGGTACCCCCAGAAGTGTCAAAAATGTCAGTCAAGGGTCCAATGTGTCCACCGCAATGTTGCAGTCCCGCAAAAAAAAATCGCAGATCGCCGCCATTACTCGTTAAAAAAATAAACAATAAAAATGACAAAAATCTTTCCCTTTGTTAGTAAATGCAATAACTTTTGCGCAAACCAATCAAAATACGCTTTTTGCGATTTTTTATATGTAGCATAAAACAAATTGGCCTAAAATGTTAAAAAATTTTGATTTTTACATTTTTTTGGGGGGGAATTTCATATAAAAAAATTTGAAAAATATTGTTATTTATGCAAAATTGTCGCTCTTTTTTTGTTTATAGCGCATGATCAAAAAATCGCACAGGTGATCAAATACCACCAAAAGAAAGCTCTGTTTGTGGGAAAAAAAGGACGTCAATTTCATTTGGGTACAGCGTTGCACGACTGCGCAATTGTCCGTTAAAATCACACAGTGCCGAATTGCAAAATACCCCCTGGTCAGGAAGGGGGTAAAATCTTCCGGGGCTTAAGTGGTTAAGTGTAGTCACGCTAGTGCCCAAAATATTATAGTGAAAACTGATGATCCCCCACAGATATTTGACTGCTTAGTGTCATCACAGCATTAGGGTTGCCACCTAGTCCCTTTAAAACCTGAACACATCTAAAAAACACAGGTTCTGGGGCTAATTTAATGCACATAAGGCACTAAGTGGATTTAATTACCACCATAAGCAGCCACAGAACCTGTGTAATTAATATGTGTTCAGTTTTTAAAGGGATGAGGTGACATCATGTCAGACTTTCACAATCTAAAAAGTTTAATTTCATATATATATATAGGAGAGTGATCTGCAGACGCCCCCTGGCCAGAGACTTCAGTTCTGTTAGGGTCAGGTAGCTGGTTATCCTGCTGATCCCTTGTTAGGATTTGCTCTACTGCTCAGCAATCCCATAACATAGTCAAAAGACGTTTACCTCCCAGTAGTACAAGCAATCGTGGTATTTATACTGTGCAATAATTAGTGTATTACTTGAATCCACTAACCAGTTCATTTTATCTCTTCAAAAAACCTCCTGGCTGCTTACTGAAAGCTTGTGCCTCCTTTGGTGCTGCTAAAGTGGAGAGAGTGAATGAAGGCTCCTAGCACTCTCTTTTCCATCACCTTAATTCCCATCTCTTTTTGCTCTCATCCAATTAGTGCAGTGTATTAAGCGGTTTATCATCTCATAGTCAGCCATTGAGAGAAACAAGGCGAACACTTTGCAATAGAGCCTGCTCTCCTTTGACACCCTCAGGTACTTACATATTCCACTGTGCTATGAATAATAGAGGAAGAATAGAGCACTAATTCCCTCATCAAAGAATGCCTTGTCTGCTGCTTTGCTCAACAACACTATTCTGATCAAAAGAAAAGCAATAAAGCTTAGCATAACAAAACGAAACCTACTTATTAGCTTAGTGGTTAAATTAATGCAGATCCGCAGCTATTCAGAGGCAAGGTTTGAAAACAGCCTCCAACAACTTGATAATGCTGCATTGGGGATGGAGGAATTTTAATCTGAAATTTGAAGCTTGAGTTAATCTATAAAACAAGGAA
The DNA here is from genome assembly GCF_965119305.1 of Pelophylax lessonae. NCBI lineage: Eukaryota > Metazoa > Chordata > Amphibia > Anura > Ranidae > Pelophylax > Pelophylax lessonae. Next base: position 178,180,924 of record NC_138769.1, on the reverse strand, counting down.
AAGGGGTTTGCGAAGAATGGGGTAATTAAGAAATATTTAGCCGATATACAGCAGAGGCACTAGGGTGTAAAGCAAGAGATGGAAAGTACAAACATGCCGCTCCCCATCGTCTTATCAAACCACCCCATTCATGACTCTTTGCCTGTTCTAGAGAATAGAAGATGGTGGTTAGTAAATGTGTTTCATCCAATGGGCTTCATGCTGCCCTTTTTGTGTTGTGAGGTGACGGAAGGCTATGCTGGTCATCTTGGCTGGTGTGATCACATTAGATGTTAGCTTACAGAACAAGCCAATTCTCTAGCGGTGGTGTCAGAACCAACATTGACAAGAAAAATAGGTGGTGCTTTAAAAAACTCTGGGAGTTTGCTCTATTTAATAATTATCTAATATATCTACAATTTATTGTATCTTGTATTTGGCAGCATTTACTTAAATTCAGTTCTTTTAGCATTCAATGTTTAATCTTATTATCAATTGTAACTATAATAACACCTGGAACCTGATAGGCTACTATAGGAACATCATCAGGTTTTCTTTGTTTTACTTTTTTAAATTCTTTAAGCCCCCCACACCACCAACCAATGCATATATTTGAGAGTGTAGATGAAAATTGGTATTTTTGACATATGCTTATGCCCTAATATGCAGCTCTAGCATTACTTTGCTTCTTTGGCAATCTTCTTGCATGACTGTCCAAGCTATTTATATGTATTTGTGTGGTGAGACCAGGTTATAAAACATGACTCATAATCTCAATGGGTAGCCTGGGAGGGGAATATCTTCCAAACTCATAAATGGTGCTCCAGGACCCAGCATTAATCTATTTTGTAACCCAGCTGACAAATATTAACCCTATACATACACACACATTTTGTTTCATTTTTTTCTATAGAAAAGGAAATGATCTGCAACTGTGTGCACAGAAAATGTCCATAGGAAAGATCTTCATGGCTGATAATACCATGTTATGATGGGCATACAGTACAGGCAACTCAAATTTACCTACAAGACTAATGCCTTAGGATATCTATATCCAAACCCTATGTACTAGTTTTGATTGAGTAGGGAAGGGCTAGAATAACTGTCATTTTATTGCTCCGATGTCCCCGCTGGTTGGATTCAAATTTGTCAAAAGTACAAATTTGACAGTTGTCACTGGAACAGGAGGTGAAGGGAAATATTTCTTTAGGTATACCTGTTCTGGAGACAACTGTCTAAGGGCTCTTTCACACGGGCGGTCCGATCAGATCCGCCTGTCAGTTTTTAGGCGGATCTGATCGGATCCTCCATGCAGCTCTATGGGGCAGCGGGTGTCAGCGGAGACACCTCCGCTGACACCCGCTGCCATCCGCATCCGATCCTGTGCTGAAATCTGGACGGATGGAAACCCTATTTTTCCATCCGTTCAGTAATCGGAGGGGAGCGGATCTGATGAGAGCGGACAAGCGGTCCGCTCTCCTCCGATCCCCCATAGAGGGCAGCGGGTGCTGAGACACCTCCCTCTCCGCTCTGCAAGTGGAGACGGAGCTGTCATGCGCCCGGCTCAGCGGGGATCGCGGATCGATTCCCGCTGAGCAACACGGATTCGCCTGCGGAGGCGGACCGTGTGAAAGAGCCCTAAGAGGGGATTTCTCCTCTTCCTTGCATTTCCTGTTGTATTTTCAGGACAGGAAGTAAAGGGAAAATTCCAAAATAGGGCACAGAGAACAAATGAAACATTCCTCATTCTAAAGCTACAAAAATGTTTTTACTTAAATATACTTTCATTTGATTTAGATTGCTAGGCTATAGATATTCTAACATTAGTACTTTATGAGTTACTGACCTGATCCTGGAGAAAAGTCAGAAATCTTGATCTGCATTAGTCAGTATCCACAATACCCAAACAACTAGTATTTTTAAACTGTAAGGTCAGCAATGGCAGCTCACGTATTTCTTTCTGTACTGGTTTACCTAAAGTGTTACTTGATCTGCATTCACTATATCTGGTCTCACACAGTACACAGAACATGGGGATGCAATAGTTTTAGTAAATCTTAATTGCTAAATACGTTTCCTTATCAGCAGTTAGAGCAGTCTTGTGACTTATTTCAGTGTCCGGTTAAAGCTTGTAGGAGGAGTTTTCATTCTCCACTGACTGTCCTTTGAGTCTGTAGGACCCCTGACAATCTATCTGGACAGTGCTGATTGGCCCTGTGCCGATCACATGCACTCTCCCAAGAAAGTAAGAAAAAAACACTCTCTAGAAATACACACCAAACTGAGCATGTGCAGCTTGTCCCATAGCCTCTGTTCTATCAGGAGATGGACTGGAGTCAGTGGAAGACGGGGATGATCAGAGAAGACAGGATCAAACAGCCTTTTTACACAATGTGGAGGATTAACCCCTTAGGTTCCACCGTGAGTATAACAAGCATGCTTTACTGCATATACAGAATGACTTTACTGTTGTGGGTTTAGTAACACTTTAAAGTTAAAGTTGAACTCTAAGCAAATATGAAAGATTCAGAATAATACAGTTCGTTCTTTAATCAGTACATCATTAACCACTTGCCAACTGCCAGCAGTACAAATACTCCGGCAGGTCGGCTGTGTCCCGCAAAACAACATAACTGTACGTTGCTTCGAGGGACCGCCAGTAGGGATGCATGCTAATTCACCACAGGGGAAGCTGATCTGCGGGTCCGGCGGCCGCGATTGTCACTGGGCACCCGTGATCTCTCCCTGTTGTAAACACAGCAGACCGCTGTTCTGTCAGCAATGAACAAAGGACTCCTGTGTTCCTCATATTTAGGAACACAGTTCCCTGTGTTCATTCCATAAGTACATCCCCCACACAGTTAGAAAGCACCCCCTTTAACACTTTGATCGCCCCTGGTGATAACCTCTTCCCTGCCAGTGTCATTAGTACAGTAACAGTGCATATTTTTAGCACTGATTACACTGATTACTGTAGTAATATCACTGGTCCCCCCAAAAGTGTCAAAAATGTCACTTAGGTGTCTGATCTGTCCAATGCAATGTCGCAGTCCTGCTAAAAATCGCTGATCTCTGCCATTACTACTAAAAAAATTAAAAATAAATAAAAATTACACAAATTACACAAATCTTTCCCCTAGTTTGTAGACGTGATAACTTTTTGACAAACCAATCAATATACACTTATTGGGTCTTTTTTTTACCAAAAATATGTAGCAGAATACATATTGGCCTAAAATGATGAAAAAAGTGGATTTTTAATTTTTTTTTTATTTGGAATGTTATACAGCAGAAAGTGAAATATATTATTTTTTTTTTTCAGAATTGTTTTTTAGTTAGTAGCGCAAAAATTGCAGAGGTGATCAATTACCACCAAAAGAAAGCTCTATTGTGGGAAAAAAAAGGACATCAATTTTATTTGGGTACAGCATCACACAAAGGCGCAATTGTCAGTTAAAGTAACGCAGTGCCGAATCACAAAAAATCCTGGTCATTAAGGGGGAAAACCTTCCGGTCCAGAAGTGGTTAAATGCATATATTTATTTCACCAGGTAGCCGCCTCTTTCAGTCCCTGTACAACAGGGCTGGAGTGTGTGAGGAAGAAGCAGAATAAGAAGCCAATCAGTTCACGTGCTGCTGATAGTAGAAGAAAGCAAAGTAACAGAGTGATGTGCTCACCATTGTGCTAATTTCTCTTTTCACTGTTCTGTCACAGGTTTTGGTGTGTCCAGGATGACTTGGGGTACAGTGAAAGTGGGTTGAATGATGCTGGCAATCATGCTGAGAACATCTAGCAACAGAAAAACTGTAAGTAAATCTTTGGCTCGAAGCTGAATATTGCAGCAAATGCTGGTTTAGTTATTTTAACTTTTAGGTTATTCATTTTTATCATGTTGAATTTGGTGGAGGTTTTGCTTTCCATACGTTTACATTGCTTTTCTACAGCCTTGCCTCTGTGCAGCTTTATAGCTGCACTGTATTAACAGAGAGCGGTCATCTTGTGTTTTAAGAGTAATGTGAATTTCCAAAAGCTTCTTCAGATCAGTTGCAATCAGGTAAAAAGTTTTAAAAAAGGAAGAGGTTTCCCTGAATCTAATGGACAATGTTTTATTAGATGCAGTCCTAAAAAAATTAAATCTGATGAGATGCTTATTTCATTATCATAAATATTTCAGGAGGTGTGCTTTACAACATTTTAATATACATTTTCAACCCTTCCAGGCCCATCTTTTCTGCAAAATTCGACAAGTACCCTTGAGCTCTGATAAGCAGGTCATTGAATGGACAGCTTGCTATGTGCTAATTAACAATTAAAGAATTGTGTGTGCAATCACATGTATGTATGATTGCAATATAAAGAAGTGGAGAGACACATCGACTTATGGAGCATCGCAAATTGAATGGTAAACAGCTGAGAGGGTGAAAGAATAATTCAAGATTTCTTTTGAAACAGACATTGTAGAATGATCTGATGTAAAATAAATTATATTTAGTTAAATTATATTACACATTTCTAGCCTTTGATAGTCAGTGACTTACCCAGTGATTGATATCAAAATTTGGATTTTTGTACTTGTTACATCAATTTCTTGGAGTATATTACGGGACACAGAGCAGGCTATAAATCACGACTACCTGGGTTATTCGTCACCTTTAGGTGAGTGGACACTGGCAGAAAAAAACAGACAGAAAGTCCCCCATATAACCCCTTCCATTTCAAAAGCTCCTCAGTTTAGTAGCAAGCAATGAACCCCCAAAAAGAGAGGAGGGACCTCTGTGTCCCATGATGTACTCCAAGAAATGGATTTTACAGTTATAGCGGAGTTCCACCCAGTGAACGTTTTTTTTAATAAAAATACCCCCGGGACAGTCAGGGCTAGTGCATTCCACAATGGCTAGCCCCTGATCTGTCCCGGGCTGCACTTACCTTTTAGAAGAAATACTTACCTTGAAAATGTATTCTCCAGCGCTGTCATCTCAGGTGTGGGCAGCTTGAAGCCAGCGCGATCCTCTTCTGTGTCCTCTTCCGTCTTCTTCGGTCCCACGATGCACTGCACCGGCCCCGCCGTCACTTCCGGTGCCACAGCGTCATCCCTGCACAGCTTTTGGGCATGCCCAGAAGCTGTTTTGTAAGGTATGACGGCGCCTGCAGCGGAACTGACGTCGGGGCCGGTGCAGGTGCATTGATTCCTTGGAGCAATGACGTTCAGCTCCCAGGAATCATTGCATGCCAGGAAGTGACGACTCGCCGAGGGGAGGAAGAGGAAGTAAGGTAAGTATATTTTCTTCTTAACAAGGTAAGTAAAAAAAAAAATAAAAATTGCGATTATCCATTTGTTTTTCAGGTGACCCGGAGCGAGAAGATGGAGATAAGTATAATTTTAGGGTGGAACTCCACTTTAAGTACAAAAATCCAAGTTTCTTTTTTGTACATCATGGGAAACAGAGCAGGTTTTAAATTATGAATACCTGGGATGTCCCACAGCAATGCTCATTAGGGGAAGGAGACACAGAAACCACCGTCAGACCCAAGAACCACTGTGCAACCCAAAAACACTGTCACTAAAAGTGGTATCCTCAGCAGCCTTCATGTTCTCCTGATAAAACCTTGTAGAGGTGTGTACTGACAACCAGGTTTCAGCCTTGCAAACCTGAGCCACTGGTGCCTGATGTTGGATAGTTCAGAAAGCTTCCACACTTCTGATAGAATTCGCCTGTACTTGAAAAGGTGGAACCTTCCCCTTAAAGCCAAAGGCTTGGGCAACAAGCTGATGAATCCATTGTGAAATGGTTGACTAAGCAGCTACCTGGTGTTTCCTAGAGCTTCAGAAAAAACAATAAATCTGACTGCCTGATTACAGACATTTTCAAATACACCCTGACAACACACCAACATCTAATGTGTGCAGGGCTTTTCTCCTAACAACTGAGGACTGGGAAAAAAAGAAGGCAAGATAATGTCCTGATCAAGGTGAAAATTTTAAACAAGCTGCAGCAAGAATGACAGATGGAGATGCAGTACTACCTTATCATGATACAGTACCAAAAATATCTCCTTACAAGAGACAGCTGCCAATTCACTCTTCTTGCTGATGTGATGGCAACCAAAAACACAACCTTCTGAGTCAAAAGGACCCACAAAATTGGCTCAAAAAGTGATTTCTGTAAAACAGATAAGACAAAATTCTAATTCCATAGACACAAAGGTGACCTAACAGGCAGAACCATACGAGTTACCCCCTGAATAAACGTGCGTACCAACAAATGGGAAGCAGTTGGTCTTTAACCACTTCCATACAGAGCAGTTAGACCCCCTTCCTGCCCAGACCAATTTTCAGCTTTCAGCACTCTCACACATTGAATGACAATTGCTCAGACATGCTACACTGTAACCAAACAAAAATTTTTATAATTTTTTTCACACCAATAGAACTTTCTTTTGGTGGTATTTGATCACAACTGGTTTTTTTTTCGTGATATAAGCAAAAAAAGAGCAAAAAGTTTGAAAAAAAAAACAAACTTTTTTTTAGTTTCTATTATAAAATTTTGCAAAAAATTAATTTTTCTTCATACATTTGGGCCAACATTTATACTGCTACATATCTCTGGTAAAATTAACCCAAATTAGTGTATATTATTTAGTCTGCGTGAAAGTTATTGAGTCTAGAAGCTATGGTACCAATTACTGAAAATTGATCACACCAAATGTACTGACGACCTATCTCCTTTCTTGAGGCCCTGAAATGTCAGGACAGTACAAATACCCCCCAAATGACCCCTTTTTTGTAAAGTAGACAGTCCAAGGTATTTAGTAAGAGGCATGGTGAGTTTTTTTAAGTTATAATTTTTTCCCACAATTCTTGGGAAAATGAAGAAAAAAAATGTTTTTCTTTTTTTTCCCACAAAGTTGTCAATTTATAAGCTATTTCTAACACATAGCATGTACACAGCAAAAATGACACCCCAAAATACATTCTGCTAGTCCTTCTGAGTATGGTGATACCACATATGTGAGACTTTTACACAGCCTGTCCACAAAAAGAGACTCCACATCCAAGTAGCACCTTCAGGCGTTCTAGGAGCTTAAATACACATAAAACTTTCTTACTACCTATCACACTTTTGAAGGCCCTAGAGCACCAATACAATGGAAAAGTCCACAAAATGACCCCATTTTGGAAAGCAAACACTCCAACGTATATTCTATGAGGCATTATGGGTCGTTTGAACATGTCATTTTTTTCCACAAGTTTTTGGAAAATGTGGGAAAAAAATGAAAACTTTTTTTTTTTACACAAAGTTGTCAATTTATAGGATATTCCTAACACATAGCATGTACACAGCAAAAATGACACCCCAAAATACATTCTGTCACTCCTCCTGAGTATGGCAATACCACGTGTGAGACTTTTTCACAGCCTAGCCATATAGAGGGGCCCAACATCCAAGGAGCACCATCATATATATTTTAGCAGAGACCCTAGAGCAGGGGTATTGAATAAAAATTTATCGAGGTCCGGTCAGTAAAATTTTCTTGTAGCAGAGGTCCGAATATCATGTCGGAACCCATGGCGTCTTTTCCCATGCGGCTTGGCTCTGTGCGATTTTGGAAAAAAAAGGTCAAGGACTTCTTTCTCTATGTTTCTCGCGGGTAGTTCAGCCCACGATGTGTGCGCCACATGCACAGATCTGAATCCCTCAGTCCCCACTGCTCATCACAGTCCCCTCCGCGCCTTCAATCAAGATCCCCTCTTGATGAGTGTCCTCAGGCTCCCCTTTACATCACCCCCTCCACTCCTTTCACAGTAATGTTCTCACACTTCCTTGTCACCACCCCCCCCCCTTGACAGTACTATCCTCTGCTACTATTTACATCACCCCCCCCCCACATTACTGTTCTCTGTCCCCACAATCCCCCCCCAAATACAATCCTGAAGCTACCCAACATTACTGTCCTCAGCCCCTTTCACATTATTGTGCTTATTGTCCCCCACGTTACATTTCTACAGAAATTGATTCCAGGTGATTGGTGCCTCAAATTGCCATCATCCCAAAAATTCGATGCTAAAAACTAACACTATACAGTGTTGATCTCCTCTGAGAAAGGGGAGGGATTTTTAAGGCAATAACATATGAAAAAACAAAATAAATAAAATATGATAATTTATTGGTTAAAAACAATATATCATGTCATGAATACATGGTTATAACAGGTTCCCTGGCCAATTGTGGAAAACCACGGCAGGCCATGGATCACAAAAACATGTGACATATATCTAAGCCATACAAAAAAATGGATTTTTGTAAAATCTTACCGTAAAATCCTTTTCTCTTAGCTCATTGACAGACGTAGTTCTCGGTGATACAGCACCTTCGGGTTATGTTGCCTCCACAGGAGTAGGACTAGACAGGAAATAAAATGCTCTGGCCACACCCTAGGGGCAGTCCCCGAGGGTATATCCTCTCTCTCTCTGCCACAGCAAATCAGTTATGTCACAAAAGCAGTGTTTAGAGAATTTAACCCAACCCAACTCAAAAACAGAGGGGCGGGTACTACGTCTGTCAAATGAGCTAAGAGAAAAGGATTTTACGGTAAGATTTTACAAAAATCCATTTTTCTCTATCGCTCATTGACAGACGTAGTCCTCGGTGATACAGCACCTTCGGGAAGTCCCAGAGCAGTATCACAAATGAGGGGTGGGAAAATGGAAATCAAATCCAAATCTAGAAGGCCCAACCGGTGCCAACTAGAAGTTTGCAATGCTCATCCTTAATGATGAGACTCAATAAAAAAATTTTTCAACAGAAAAAAACCCTCGAGGTAGACCACCGGTCTCCTCAAATTGCGGCCTGCAGCACTTTGCGGCCAAAAGAGGCATCCGCCGATGCCATCACATCAATTTTATAAAATTTTGTAAAGGTATGTACCGACGACCAGGTAGCCGCCTTACATACCTGGACCAATGACGCCTGATGGCGAAAGGCCCAGGAAGTACTGAGCGCTTGAGTGGAGTGCGCCCTAACAGGGAACGGAGGACTCTGACCCTTAATAGAATAAGCCTGTACCACCGTCTGTCTAATCCATTTGGCAATAGTCGCGGCAGATGCAGGCAACCCCTTTCTGGGGCCATCCGTGATCACAAAAAGTGAATCCGTCTAACGGAATGATTCCGTAGCTTTCAGGTATACCCTGATTGCCCGAACCACATCCAAGGAATGCAACGCATGTTCCCGATGATGATTGGGCTGAGGACACAAGGAAGGTAGTACAATATCTTCATTCAGATGAAAATCTGAAACCACCTTAGGAAGAAAGGATGGCTTAGGATGGAGTACTACCTTATCCCTATGAATCACTAAGTATGGGGACTGGCATGATAATGCAGCCAGTTCTGACACCCTGTGAGCAGAAGTGATAGCCACCAAGAAGGCCACCTTCTGGGATAAAGTAAGCAAGGGAATCTCCCTGATGTTTTCAAAGGGAGGTTTCTGTAGAACCGACAAAACTAAATTAAGATCCCAGGGCGGTAAGGGCGCGCGGACTGGTGGAGCCAGGTGCCGCACCCCCTGGATGAAATTCCGCACCAAGGACTTGGTAGCTAAAGGTTTCTGAAAGAAGATTGCGAATGCTGAAACTTGACCCTTGATGGTGCTCAAGGCTAGTTTCTGCTCAACCCCTTTTTGCAAAAAGGCCAATATTCGAGTCACCGAATAGGTACGTGGAGGAGATCCTAAAGATTCGCACCACGCAATATAAGTCTTCCATGTGTGATAATAGACCTTGCTGGAAGTCGCTTTCCTTGCTTTAATAAGGGTAGGAATGACTGAAGCTGACAACCCTCTGTCCTTCAGTACTTGGGTCTCAATGGCCAGGCCATTAAAACCAGCGACTGTAAAGCACGATGGTAGATTGGTCCTTGAGACCACAGACACTCCCTGAGACGAAGTTCCCACGGAACGTCTGCGACTAGCATGTCCAAGTCGGCCAGGCCGGCTTGACGAGGCCAGCCTAGAATTTCTAGGACCACTGGCGCTGACTGGATCTGAACCAGGCGTCCCTAGAGCTATCTGGCCCCGACCATCCGAGAAAGTCTGGTCGTTTTCTGTTCCCACACATTTATCAGATACCTGATTCCTATCAGGAACGGTGATCTTTTCTGGTTGAACCTCAGGGACCGAAGTCACCCGGCTAGAGGCTTCTTGGTCTGTCTGGTCAACCAGATCCGATTCCTGTGGGGAATAGAGACTAATCTTAGGAAAAGGTAAAGGAAAAGATCTATTCAGGGAACGGTGACTACCGCTCCCTGTAGTACTTAAATGTTGGAAGGGAAGAATCGCACCGGTAGTAGTAGTCGATGCTCGATCTAATGTCATGAATACCGGTGAAAACGTCCCCCCACCCTCAACCCGGGTGGGGGCGCACCTTCAGGCTGTGTAATCCTTTGCTTCGGGTTTGGCTGAGTCGGTCCTCTGTTTGTCCGACCAGCCTTTCTTGAACCCTCCTGGAGGAGTCTTGCCTTTCCCGCTTGTTCCAGCCGGGCGTACGAACCCTTTATGGGCGGTAAAGAAAGGTCATCGCTTGTTGCGAGGTCCCTTAGCTTTAGCAGCCTGTGGCAAGAAAGTGCTCTTGCCCCCAGTGGCGTCCTTAATAATTTCATCTAGGGTGGCCCCAAATAGGCGATTCCCCTGAAAGGGGAGATTCGTCAAGGTCTTTTTGGAACCTAGGTCAGCTGACCAGCATTTTAACCACAGCACACGTCTGAGGATTACCGCTGACATAGATGCATGCCCTAATAGGGGGGTAGCATCCAAGGCTGTGTCACAGACAAACTGTAGCCCTTGTATAATCTGTTCCATCAAATCAGATGTTCCCTGGGGGATATCTTTTCCCCTTAGGTCTTGGCGTACCAATCTCGCCCATTCCGTTAGTGTCTGGGAAACTAGACCAATAACAATTACTGGTCTAAATGCCGACCCTATCAGGGAGAAGATAGTGCGGGACTCCGCTTCCATCTTTCGATCCACCGGATCCTTAAAGGACGAAGTGTCCTCCACTGGGATAACCGTGGCTTTATTCAGCCTGGAAATAGGTGGATCCACCACTGGTGGTACCGTCCATTTCTTAATGATGGATTCCTCAAACGGATAGCGTCTAGCAATACGCTTGGAAATAGTAAAGGTACGCTTAGAATGCTCCCATTCTCCTTTAATTTTATTACCAAAACACTTGGGTACAGGAAAAACCTTCACCGTTTTAATGGGCTTGTTAGTACCAAAGGGAATCTCTGTTTCAGTTGCCTCTGCCGGTGAAACCTCAAGTCTTAAGGTTTCCCGCACTGCCACAACTAGTGCGTCCACCAATGCTTCTTCCTGAATTATAGCGGGAGAAAGAACGTCCTCCTCACTGTCTGAGGGAGCTTTACCTGAGATAACAGCCCTTGCAGAGGGACCTGCAGCTGCAGTGACCATCTCTGAATCTGAGTCAGAGGTGTCAGATAATACAGGGGTAGGCGGGGGTCGCTTTCTTGACCCCCGTCCCTGACAGGCTGCCTCCACCCGAGCCACCAAAGACTCCAAAACTGCTGTAAATGCATCCATACTCTGTGCACCGGCGGGTCCCGTGGCCCCCTCGAGGGAAACAGGTGGGGGTATTTGTGTGGCAGGGTCCATGATTATTCCAGTAATTTTCCGGAAAATACAATTTAAATTTAAATAAAAAACTTTTTTTTTTTTTTTTTCAGAGCCCCAGCGCCACAAAAGCCCCTCAGTGTTACCTGCTAGGGATCCCTATCGATCGAGAGAGAGAGAGAGATAGACCCCCAGGCTCACCACTTGATGCTCAGAGTTCACTGCAACAGGTTACAGCGCTGTGTTCACAAACAGGAAGTCTTTTGGCTGGCTGCCCAGGAAGAAAGGAGGCGGCTCCGCCCCTCTGCACGCCTTCCGGCGCCTCCCCTAGCTCCACGAGGTGTTTGGATCACCTCAAACATGGCCGCCCCCATGCTGGAGACACGAGGCTACGCCAAGATGGCGGCCTCGTGCGATCTAGCAAACAATGGCGGCGGTTAGTACCGAATAGCGGCGTGACTGCAGAGCATCACAACACCTTCTCTACATGGGGATTTAGCCTGGTCGGCGGTACCGGCCCTGGCGGACCGCATGGCCGTTCGGAAGGCCTGCTATCGCTGGAGACTTGACTAGGAAAGCAGTCTACATGTGAGTGGCTACTGACTGGTAGGATACTTATATTATCACAGTAAGATACCCATACTGCCACTAATTACAATCTTTTTTAACATGTTTACAATTAGATTGTCAGCTCCCAAACCAAGCCTCCTGGCTTTTTGCACATAAAATCACACTCAAAGTAGGGGGATCTGTGCCATGTTATAGGATAGAGGGGAACTCATCCTTACCATACAGAGAGGGGTCCGCGTTCACCACAAGACCCGTCAGGGGAAAAGGGGGAACACCATACCGGAACCAGGCGGGCACCAACTCCTGACAGTACCCCTCTCCACCGGGGCGGGAGGGCTGTCGACCAATACGGACGCTGTGACTCATGGTTCTTGGAGTTTCAGCGAGACATTTAACTCGCGGGGTCAGTCCCTCCAGTGGGACTATGTCGCGGCCGACCCAGCGCGGAGCTATGGCCTGCACGCGCTCGTAGGCTGAACTGGGGTGACCACCGGATCTCAACATCCAGCCCGTCGCCCAGTTCAGCTTTCTTGCTTGAAGATCTTACAGGAACACTGGAGAAAAAAGCTGTCTAAAAAAATCTTTTTAAGAAAAAAATCCTGCCAGGACCGAAGATCCCAGCAAGGTATCTAGGTCCTTACTCCTGACTAGACAGAAAAAAAACTGATTTGCTGTGGCAGAGAGAGAAAGGATATACCCTCGGGGACTGCCCCTAGGGTGTGGCCAGAGCATTTTATTTCCTGTCTAGTCCTACTCCTGTGGAGGCAACATAACCCGAAGGTGCTGTATCACCGAGGACTACGTCTGTCAATGAGCGATAGAGAAATGGAAATAAACAAGAATGGTGAAACTGTGCAAGAAAGCAAGGGATATATAGTATCTCTCCCACACCGGGGTGCAACCCTAGGTGAAGGAGAGCATTAATCCAACGCGTTTCGAGAGAATAAACAAACTTTTAGTTCCAATCTTCGTCAGGGATTTGTCTATTAGTCCCTTTATTTTCTTACCTAAAGAAGAAAATTCCACAAACAAACACAGAAAAAATATACATTAGAGGCATGAATAGCTTGACCCATCCTGCACCTGTTTCCAAGGTCATGGATGTAAAAAATGAGCGAAAATGAAAATAACATGTGACTATATATATATGTGTGTATACAGATGTAAAAATATACCCACCAATGCCTCCTCATAGCAACATAATGTTGTCCTTGCTCGAAGAAACCAAGCTTCAGCAAAAAAAGTAATAATAAACTCCCACTAATTTTCCAAAAGGAAAAAGGAAGCCTAAATAGCTCACAGATAGTCCTGGGCATGAGGTCTGGCACCCATCATATGTCCCTCCAGTAGACTCACGGGGTATGTATCAACAAAAAGGTACCCTTTGACATATAGTGCCTAAAAACAAACAAATATATATGTACATAAATATATTATTGGGAGCCAAAAATATCGCAAAAAACATTATGGTGTATACACGGCAGCAGCAATACAGAATGCGTCTATGACCCAATCAGCCAAACCACAAAGAATTCCAATGAGAGGTGGGGACACAAATGGGGGCATATATCGAGCCTATGGACCCCAATGCCTAGCCAAAAATATGGTAAAACCCCCCCCAGAGAGGGAAAAACCATTGCCCAGGGGTTACTTACATATAACAAAAAGGAGGATCAAAATCCTTTAAGGGATGTGGGTTCAACCCACACCATTCCCACTGGAATTGCCGAAAGAAGCTGCTGGGTGACAGATGGACCAAAATCCGTGGCTCCCCGATGAATGGCTACCTCCCACAACGTGGAGGAGCAAAGGAGTGAGGCGCCATGGTAAGCCTTGGCGTCCTATGTTTAACCACTTAAGCCCCGGAAGATTTTACCCCCTTCCTGACCAGGGGGTATTTTGCGATTCGGCACTGCGTGACTTTAACGGATAATTGCGCGGTCGTGCAACGCTGTACCAAATTTGACGTCCTTTTTTTCCCACAAACAGAGCTTTCTTTTGGTGGTATTTGATCACCTGTGCGATTTTTTGATCACGCGCTATAAACAAAAAAAGAGCGTCAATTTTGCAAAAATAACAATATTTTTCACATTTTTTTATATGAAATTCCCCCCCAAAAAAAAGTAAAAATCAAATTTTTTTAAAATTTTCGGCCAATTTGTTTTATGCTACATATGTTTGGTAAAAAAAAAAATCGCAAAAAGCTTATTTTGATTGGTTTGCGCAAAAGTTATCGCGTTTACTAACAAAGGGAAAGATTTTTGTCATTTTTGTTGTTTTTTTTTTAACGCGTAATGGCGGCGATCTGCGATTTTTTTTGTGGTACTGCGACATTGGGGCGGACAGATCGGACCCTTGACTGACATTTGTGACACTTTTGGGGTTACCAGTGACATTTCTACAGTAATCAGTGCTATACATATAGAAACATAGAAACATAGAATGTGTCGGCAGATAAGAACCATTTGGCCCATCTAGTCTGCCCAATATATCTGAATCCTATGAATAGTCCTTGGCCCTATCTTATATGAAGGATAGCCTTATGCCTATCCCATGCATGCTTAAACTCCTTCACTGTATTTGCAGCTACCACTTCTGCAGGAAGGTTATTCCATGCATCCACTACTCTTTCAGTAAAGTAATACTTCCTCATATTACTTTTAAACCTTTGCCCCTCTAGTTTAAAACGGTGTCCTCTTGTGGTAGTATTTCTTCTTTTAAATATGCTCTCATATGCACTGTTACTGTAAAAATACACTGGTTGTGAAGGGGTTAACTTTATTTGGAAGGGAGGGGCTGTGTGTGTCCCTAGGGGGGTGCTTTCTACTGTGATTGGCTGTGGCTTGAGCTGTAAGGACACTGATCAACGGATCTACATACTAGATCCGTTTGATCAGTGTCTTTACAGCGAGGAGAATGACAGGCAGCTTGTTTACACAAGCTGCCTGACATTCTCCCTCTCCCCCGCCGATCGCCGAGTGACCGGCGGACATCGGGTCCGCTGGTCACACGCGCGGGGGGGTCCGTGACCACGCGGGAGCGCGCCTCCGGGGGCGCGCGCTCGCTCCCTAGACCCTCACAAGCTAGTGACGTAGCCCTACGTCACTTTGCCTGTGAGGGGCTGACTGCCGACGTAGATCGGCGTTAGGCAGTCGGCAAGTGGTTAACCACTTTAGAACTGCTCACAGTAATACTACTGCGGCAGAGTGGTTCGTTATCGTCCAGCGACGTAGTATTAACGTCGTTGGACACTCCCCCTTCTGGGCGGCGCTTGCGCGCGTCGGAGGCTCGCTCCCGCTGTTTTCATTCACAGCGGGAGTCGGGCCAGGGGAGGAGCAGCGGCGATCGCCGCTGCTCTTACCCGATCGTCGGGGATCGAGTCTGGAGATCCGCCCGCTGTGTGTAATCACAGCGGGCGGATCTCCATAGTGACAGGGAGTGACAGATCGGACTGTTCAGCATAGCTGGACATCCGATCTGTCCATGACTCACACAGTCACCTCCCCCCCTACACGTCAGTAAGCACCAGGCATACATTAACCCCTCCCTCTCCAATAAAATTAACCCCTTCCCTGCCAGTGTCATTTTTACAGTAACAGTGCATATATATAGCACTGATTACTGCAGTAATGTCACTGGTACCCCCAAAAGTGTCAAAAATGTCAGTCAAGGGTCCGATCTGTCCACCGCAATGTCGCAGTCCCGCAAAAAAAATCGCAGACCGCCGCCATTACGCGTTAAAAAAAAACACCAAAAATGACAGAAATCTTTCCCTTTGTTAGTAAACGCAATAACTTTTGCGCAAACCAATCAAAATACGCTTATTGCGATTTTTTTTACCAAACATATGTAGCATAAAACAAATTGGCCCAAAATTTTTTAAAAAATTGGTTTTTACATCTTTTTTGGGGGGAATTTCATATAAAAAAATGTTAAAAATATTGTTATTTTTTCAAAATAAACGCTCTTTTTTTGTTTATAGCGCAAAAAGTAAAAATCGCACAGGTGATCAAATACCACCAAAAGAAAGCTCTGTTTGTGGGAAAAAAAGGACGTAAATTTCGTTTGGGTACGGCGTCGCACGACCGCGCAATTGTCAGTTGAAGTCGCACAGCGCCGAATCGCAAAAAGTGGCCTGGACGGAAGACAGCAAAATCCTCCGGTGGTAAAGTGGTTAAGGAGAGGCGTGGACACGCCCTCCCTACACTCCCGCGGGTTCGCGCCACCCGAAAATGGCCGCGTTCCCGCGTCTGGACCGGAAATGACGTGCTCGGCGCACCGGAAGTGACGAAAACGTCAACATCCGGTTACCGATGGAAGCGAGAACAGAGGACTTAATCACCACCGACACATGATCGAGCGCCGCATGTGGCGGCAGAGAATATCTCCACCCCACCATGCAGCATACTCAAGCCCCCAACTGGAATCAAGCCAAGTATGGGGGCCCACATGTGCCGGACCGGAGGAACAAAAATGATGGAAAGCCAGACCACATAACACTGTAAGTCCCAAAGGGGACATGACAATGTATATAGAGGACAAAGAGCAATCGAAAAAAAGGGGAACAAAAAATAAATATATGCATCAAATATAAATATAAGTAAAGCTTGGATCCCACCAAAGAAGATGATGATAAGGTATTAATATAAATATAAAAGGAAGCAAAAGGGGCATAAAGACCCTCCCTACCCCCAAAAAGGGGGGACAGAGAAACGGGGAGGGGGGAGAGATGAATGTCCCTAAAAAACTAATATATTAATAAACCACCCACACGCCCATTGTTGACCCCTGATCAAGGTGCCAGATGCCGATGGTATTACAATAGTATTACATGCCCCAATGTATCAAAAAACATATAAAACAGAATTGGGTAACAATTGTGGTAAAATACCATAAAATATATCAACTATATACAATTCGCTCTGATGTGAAACATATCAAATGGTGAGGAGGGAAGGAAAGGAAAAAAAAAAAAGGGAGAGGAGAAGGGAAAAGGGGGCCCCAAAAGGGGGGGAAAGAAAAGCTGGAGGAGATTCAATCGGTCTTTCCTGAGCTAAACCCCTGTAGAAAGGGTCTGTAACTTTCGATCTCATTAAGACCCGGACGTCTGGTGGCGTTTAGAGTTTGTATCCAGCGTGCCTCCCTCTGAAGCAACTGCTTATTCCAATCGCCACCTCTTGGTGGAATGTGGATGCGGTCCAAGATGGTAAAGTTGACTGGGGGCATGCGATATTGGTGATCCCATGCCACATGTCTGCCCAGGGGCAGATATAGGTCACCAATACGCATGCCCGCTAGATGTTTGGTGCAGCGAGCCTGAAACTCCTGCTTGGTCTTGCCAACATAAAATGAACCGCATCCACACTCCACCAAGTAGACAACCCCCTTGGTCTTACAATTCGCAAAATGGCGCAATTGGAATCTGTCACCATTGGGGAGGGTAAAGGAATGTCTCCTCTGCACGAAGGGGCAGAAGGAGCAGGAGCCACAGGGGAAGGTGCCCCATGTGTGACAGGGGTCGCGTCTGCGGTCCCCCTTGTACTCGCTTTGGACCAATTTCTGGCCAATGGACCCAGCTCTGCTATGTGTAATAGAAGGTTTTTTGGAAACATATTTGGACAACAAGGAATCATCTGTTAGGATGTCCCAATGCCTACCAAGAACTTTGAGTATGGTCTCATGTTCTTTTGAATAGCGTGTAATTATGCGAACTGTATGATCTTCCTGTTGTTTTTTAGGCTTGAAAATTAGATCCCTGCGTTCCAGGTCCTTGACCTTATTAAAGGATTTTCGCAAACATGACTTGCTGTACCCTCTTGCTAAAAAGCGCTCAGTCAAAACATCCGCCTCCACCCGGAAGTCGCCAGGGGTCGAACAATTCCGCAAAGCCCTGAGACGTTACATTTCTTAGCCCACCCACATTACAGTCCTCAGCCTCCCCCAATTTAATGACACATTTAATGACACACACACACACACACAAATTACAGTCCTCAGTCCCCCACTTTATTGTCCTCAGCTCTCTCCACATTACAATCATCAGTCCCCCCCACATTACAGTCCTCAGCCTCCCCCAATTTAATGTCCTCAGGGCCCACCAAACATCACAGTCTTCAGGGCTCCACTTTAATGTCCTTAGCTCCCCCCCCCACTATGATGTCCTCAGCCTCCCCACTTGAATTTCCTAACCTCCCCCCCACACCCCACATTACAATCCTCTGTCGTCCACTGTAATGTCCTCAACATACACACACACCGCAGCTCTTCCACTTCGCTGTCCTCAAATACACACACACACACATTCCTCATTTTCAGCTTTTCAAACTAGTGTCCTCACTCCCTGGGACTTCACCCCCTCCCTTACTATCTTACCTTGCTTACACAGAGCGAAGGTTGGAGGGAGGCACAGGCACAGCATATTTGGAAGGAGGGGGGTGTTGCAAGATCGTGATTGGTTGCTAGGACTGCCCTTCATCCTAGCAGCCAATCCCTGCTTGTTAAACTTGGGCAGCTCTGCCCTCCATCCAGAACTGTCCTGCCTTCTGCTGTCTGCTCTGTGAGGAATGGATTACTGAGCGACGGCAGGGGAAGAAAAGGCTGCTAAATAGCGGTACCGCGGCGGTCCGAATGGAAACATGACGCGGGCCACATGTGGCCCACGGTCTGCCATTTAGTGATCACCGCCCTAGAGAATAAAATGGAGATTATTGCAATATTTTTTATCACACCGTACTTGCGCAGCGGTCTTTCAAACGCATTTTTTTTTTTTAAATTTACTTTTTTGAATAAAAAAATAAGAAACTAGTAAAGTTAGCCCAATTGTTTTCCATAATGTGAAAGATAATGTTACGCTGAGTAAATAGATACCCAACATGTCATGCTTCTAAATTGCGCACGCTCACGGAATGGCGACAAACTTTGGTACTTAAAAATCCCCATAGGCGACATTTTAAACATTTATACAGGTTGCCATCTTAGAGTTACAGAGGGGATCTAGGGCTCAAATTATTGCTCTAATGATACCTCACATGTGTGGTTTGAACACCGTTTACATATGTGTGCGGGGTTTCCGTATGCGTTCGCTTCTGCGCACGAGTTAACGGGGACAGGGCGCTTTAATTTTTTATTTTTTTTTACTATTTATTTTATTTATTATTTTTATTTTTAAACCGTTTAAAAAAAAATGGATCATTTTTATTTCTATTACAAGGAATGTAAACATTCCTTGTAATAGAAATAGGCACGACAGGACCTCTTTTTTGTGAGATCTGGGGTCAAAAAGTCCTCAGATCTCACAAGTACACTAAAAGATATAAAAAAATAAAATAAAATAAATAAATAAAATGAAAAAAAAAAAAGGGACCTTTAAACCGGTTGCTAGGCAACGATGTTTGCCTTAACTCCGGTCCTCGAAGAGCATAGAGTCGAGGGAGGGCAAGTGCGGGTCCAGTAAGCGGGGAAAAGCACCGGAACGCGGCGGGAGAGGGGGGTCACCTCTTCCGCCATCCCGGAAGGGTGATCCCGCGGCAAATCCGCCGCTGGGACCACCCTTATCGGAAAGCCAACCATCCACCGTTTAAAAAAATACCAGGGTTATGGCAGCTATCTGCTGCCATAACACCGGTATTTAGGTTGATCAGTACTGATACTGATAGGTACTGATGAGTAGTGATGGGTACTGATGAGCAGGCGGCAAGTACTCGGGTACTTCAGGCGTCAGGTACTCTGATGAGCAGGTGGAAGGTACTCGGGTACTCTGATGGGTAGGTGACAGGTACTCGGGTACTCTGATGGGTAGGTGACAGGTATTCGGGTACTCCGGTGACAGGTACTCAAAATACCCGAGTACCTGTCATCAGAGTACCCAAGTACCTGTCATCAGAGTACCAAAAATCCTGTCACCAGCCCATCAGAGTACCCGAGTACCTGTGATCAGAGTACCCGAGTACCCGTCATCAGAGTACCCGAATACCTGTCACCAGCCCATCAGAGTACCGGAGTACCTGTCATCAGAGTACCCGAGTAACTGTCATCAGAGTACCCGTCATCAGAGTACCTGAGTACCCATCATCAGAGTACCTGAGTACCCATCATCAGAGTACCCGAGTACCCGTCATCAGAGTACCCGAGTACCCATCATCAGAGTACCCGAATACCTGTCACCATCCCATCAGAGTACTCGAGTACCTGTCATCAGAGTACCCGAGTACCCGTCATCAGAGTACCCGAATACCTGTCACCAGCCCATCAGAGTACCCGAGTACCTGTGATCAGAGTACCCGAGTACCCGAATACCTGTCACCAGCCCATCAGAGTACCCGAGTACCTGTCATCAGAGTACCCGAGTACCCGTCATCAGAGTACCTGAGTACCCATCATCAGAGTACCCGAATACCTGTCACCAGGTATTTTTTGGGGTGCACTGTAATTGGTAACTAGCTGTTACCACAATCTCCTCATCACACAGGATCAGTTTTTTGAGGAGGAGAACACAGTGACAGCTAGTTACCGTGTTCTCTGTTGACATTCTGTGACCGGCTGTGATTGACAGCCGGTCACGTGGTAAAAAGCCAATTTCATGTCAAGGGGCGTGGTTTGTGATGTAACCACAGAGACATACGATCCTACATAGCAGGATCGCATAGTCTCTGCTGTTACACCAAGGAGAATGACAGGCGGCTTTGTTTACATTAGCTGCCTGCCTTTCTCCCTCTCCAGCGGGAGATTGTGAGTGACCGGCGGACATCGGAGCCGCCGGTCTCTCGCACGGGGATGTCAGCCTATTGGTTCGTGGGCGAGTGACGTACCGGTACATCACTTTGCCCAGGAGTTGCTGACCACCGCAATATATGTACTTGTGGCGGTCGGCAAGTGGTTAAAGTAACGCAGTGCCGTATTGCAAAAAATGGCCTGGTCATGAAGGGGGGCAAACTTTCCAGAGCGCAAGTGGTTAAAAAATTTGTTCTCAGATCGATTTGGATGTTTGATTGGAAAATTGTTCTATTAACCTGTTCCCGCCCGCGCTATAGCCGATAGACGGCTACAGCGCGGGCTCTAATTTCCGGGAGGCCATCTTTAAACGGCCTCCCAGTAACAGGCTACCCGCGCGCGCGCATCGGGGAAAAACTGTGTTGGCCGTGTCACAGATCGTGGTGAATGGCCAATCACAGCGGCCATTTACCACGTGATCGGAACGTTCAATGAGAGATGATCTCAAATGTAAACATATGAGAACATCTCTCATCGCCAGCTCTCCTTCCTCACACAGAGACTGCGTGTGAGGAAGAGGAGAGCCGATCAGCGGTTAGGGGACACAGAGAAATGTAATCAGTGCACTGATCACCAGTGCCCTAATTACACAAGAGGTAAATAAAATGCCATAACTGCCCACTATCAGTGCCCACAATCAGTGCCCATAGTGCTGCCAGTCAGTGCCCATCAGTGCCTGCTCATCAAGGGCACTGACTAACAGCACAATGGGCACTGATGGTGCTGCCCATCAGTGCCACCCATCAGTGTCCATCAGTGCCGCCTCTCAGTGCCCATCAGTGCCGCCTCTCAGTGCCACCTCTCAGTGCCAGCAGTGTCACCTCTCAGTGCCCAGCAGTGCCACCTATCAGTGCTCATCAGTGCCACCTATCAGTGCTCATCAGTGCAGCATTTTAGTACCTCCTCATCAGTGCCACCTCATCAGTGCAGCATTTTAGTACCTCCTCATCAGTGCCACCTCATCAGTGCCCATCAGTACAGCCTATCAGTGCCCATCAGTGCAGCCTTATCAGCGCACATCAGTGAAGGAAAAAATTTTATTTATTTTCAAAATGTACTCAGAAAATAAGAAAAACTTTTTTTTTTTTCAAAATTTTCTGTCTTTTTTCTTTTTTTTTTATAAGGAATAAAAAAACCCAGAGGTGATTAAATACCACCAAAAGAAATCTCTATTTGTGTGAAAATTATGATAAAAATGTTATATGGGTACAGTGTAGAATGACCGCGCAATTGTCAAATCCTGAGAGCGCTGAAAGCTGAAAATTGGTCTGGGCAGGAAGGGGGTGAAAGTGCCCTGTAGGCAAGTGGTTAAAAAAAGACCCTTGATTAAATGAGGAACTATGTTATAAGAAATAAGGTACCTGCCACTGCTGACCTTCTCAGAAATGCTAGATGCCTGTCTATCATGCTGCTACTCTGGCTTTAATTCTTTCTATCTGACACTAATGTGGAAAAAGTAGAAAGATCAGGAGTTCGAACTTCATTGACTACACATTGTTCCAGTAACGCAGCCTATTGAAGCCAAAGGATCAGAATGTCAGACAAATAATTTCCAGCATTTTCAGTAGACCAGAAATGGCTATCCCCTTCCATTACCTATGACAGACATCTTTTATAGTTTACTAAAATGTCATGTACAATGATGTGTGCAGATGTAGGTATCAAAGACCACAATGGGGTTAACGAGCATCACCTGTACAATATAACTGTTCCAATTAAGTTTAAACCATAGCAGTCATCCCCAAAACTGTTTTTAATATTATGAATCCTTGTCTGAGAGGTTTAAAATGTGTCTCACAATTCGTCTTGCCATATGTCCATTTTGAGGTTTGTTCGAGTAAAGCGCGAATGAGGTATTATAACTGATATATGGGTGCATCTAAAAAAAAATGTGAATATAAGCAAAAAGTTAATTTATTTCAGTAGTTCAATTTAAAAGGTGAAACTCTTATATTATATAGATCCATTACACACAGAGTGATATATTTCAAGCATTTCTTTCTATTAATTTTGATGATTATGGCTTATGGCTGGTGAAAAAAACAAAATTCAGTATCTCAGAAAATTAGAATAATACATAGGCCCAATAAAAAAAAAAAAAAAGATTTTAAATACAGAAATGTTGGCTTACTGAAAAGTATGTCCATTTACAGGAAAGTACACACTCAATACTTGGCCGGGGCTCCTTTTGCATGAACTACTGCATCAATGCGGTGTGGCATGGAGGCGATCAGCCTGTGGCACTGCTGAGGTGGTATGTAATTCCAGGTTGCTTTGATAGCGGTTTTCAGCTCGTCTGCATTGCTGGGTCTGGTGTCTCTCATCTTCCTTTTGACAACACCCCACAGATTCTCTATGGGGTTTAGGTCAGGTGAGTTTGCTGGCCAATCAAGCACAGTGATACCATGATCATTAAACCAGGTATTGATAATTCTGGCAGGGTGGGCAGGTGCCAAGTCATGCTGGAAAATGAAATCAGCATCTCCACAGAGCTGGTCAGTAGAGGGAAGCATAAAGTGCTCTAGAATTTCCTGGCAGAGGACTGGGCTGACTTTGGACTTGATAAAACACAGTCGACCAACACCAGCAGATGGCATGGCTGCCCAAATCATTACTGACTGTGGAAACTTCACGCTGGTCCTCATGCAACTTGGATTCTTTGCCTCTCTACTCTTTCTCCAGACTCTGGATCTTGATTTCCACTTCCACATAAAATGCAAAATTTACTTTCATCCGAAAAGAGGAATTTGGGCCACTGCGCAACAGACATGTCCTTTTTCTCCTTAGCCCAGGTAAGACGTTCTGACATTGTCTCTGGTTCAGGAGTGGCTTGACACAAGGAATGTGACAGTTGTAGCCCATGTCCTGGATACATCTGTGTGTGGTGCCTCTTGAAGCACTGACGCCAGCTGTAGTCCACTCCTAGTGAATCTCCCCCAAATTCTTGAATGGCCTATGCATCACAATCCTCTCAAAGTTGCAGTTATCCCTGTTGCTTGTGCACCTTTTTCTTCCACATTTTTTCCTTCCACATAACTTTCCATTAATATGCTTGGATACAGTCAGCTTCTTTAGCAATGACCTTTTGTAACTTACCCTCTTTGTGTCAATGACTGTCTTCTGGACAACTGTCAAGTCAGCAGTCTTCCCCATAATTGTGTAAAGCCCCGTACACACGCACCGATTGTCGGCCGAACGATCGGCCGTCTTTTGTCCGGTGCTGTTTTGTTGGTTGAAAAGTGCTAAAGACTGCACACGAATTTTGTCGGCCAACAACAACCAACTTCAGAAGTGATGTCATGTGATGGTTAACTTTCTGTGTGTTTTTTCTTCTCTGAGCATGCCCAGTCTTGCTCATCTGGCTTTTGTCGGCCGAAATCTGTACTGACTGACGAACAATCGGCCGTCCTGGTGACGGCCAACAAAAATTTTATAGCATGCACACCAGATTTTGTTCGGCCGAAAAGTCGCAGTCGGTTGTCGGAAGCATCATACTAACAAGCCGACAATCGGGCGATTGGACGTTGGCCGAATATTTACGGCCGACAATCGGTACGTGTGTACGGGGCTTAACCTACTGAACCAGACTGAGAGACCATTTAAAAGCTCAGGAAACCTTTACAGGTGTTTTGAGTTAATGAGCTGATTAGAGTGTGACACCATGAGTCTACAATATTGAACTTTTTCACAATATACTGTACTCATTTTCTGAGATACTGAATTTTGGGTTTTCACTAGCTGTAAGCCACAATCATCAAAATTAAAAGAAAGAAATGCTTGAAATATATCACTCTGTGTGTAATGAATCTATATAAAATATGAGTTTCACTTTTTTAATTGAATTACAAAAAAAACAACTTTTTGATGTTATTCAAATTTTTTGAGATGCAGCTGTATGATTCATCTATAGAAAGCACAAAGACACGGACAGCTGTGGACAAATGGGAACACTATACTCAAAGTAAGAAGTCATGATGACATATCCTCAGCTCAAGCACTCCCTAAAGACGTTAATTATTAGGCAATAATCCAGCTTCAATATGGCCTGATAGATTGCTGTGTAATAGACTCAGAGGAATCTTGTGTACTTCACTAGCCAGACAAGATGTAAAGTGTGCATAGCCCTATCTGCTTCACTTTTTTTTACACAAGTAGACACATTTTACCAGTCTCACATTGGCAGGCTCAAAGATTTGGCTATTAAATGCTTTTAAGTGCTTGGAGACATTCACAAAATTAGCAGGAGGAATTCTTTAAAAACTAGATATAGAGTCATTGTGTTGAGACCTATTAAGCTGGATGTTCATCAGCTGATTCAACAGTCTAAAATATCATTCAGTCATGTAGGAAATTATTTCACAGAGAAACTTGGAAGCTGTTATTGCGGATTTCTCATTCTGCATATGCTAGTTCCTTGGTTATCATGAAGACTCTTGGCTTCAATGTTTTTTTTAATGGTTACTTGTTTCAGGTCAGTGACTCAAAAACTATAAAGCCAGAAGGTTAACTTTTGTCCTAGGTTGGGGACTCAAAATACTGAAGCAAAAAAGTCAATATGGCAGCATTTTAAAAAGCAGAGGTCAAAACTGTCTGTGGGTGGGGCCTACTCACCCTGCACTTGGGGGTGACTCATGTGTACTCACTCACAAATGCCCAGAACCAGGTGAGGCAACGTTCATGTGAAAGTGAACATTGAGGTGGAACCTCGGTTTAGAGATGATCCATACACCTGGTGCAGCAACGTACAGATCCCTTCCATGTTTCACTCCGTCCCAGTTCGCTGCACACCTTGCCTTCAAGAATGTAACATTTAAAGGTGGACACCACTGAGCTTGTGCCCTGCTCCACCAGTCCAGCTTTCCTCTGCCACCTCACTCCCAGTGACAGAATATGTCCATGCTGTTCACTAAGCGTGGACCTCATGCGTGCACCTAATTAGCTCCTTTAGCTTTCCCTTACCATGCGGCTAGGTCCTTGAGGTCTTCATACTGTGGGTTTGGACCCGATTACTTTTGGAGAACCTGCCGCTAGAGAAAGAGTAGGGCCCAAACCCCCTTGCAGCCGGAGGACCCGTCGCCCATGCATGGCACCACTCTTCGCTGTCTGGCTACTATACATTCCCATAAGTTCATGGTTACCCATAGCAACTACATTCCTTCTGACAACTCCTTTACTAAGTTACCCCTTCATAATGGCCTTTTGTACTTTCCTGTTCAAACCCGTATGTGCTTTACAGGCCCTGTTCCGTTGATACACTATATATCACCATGCACCCCTTTACAAATAACTTCAGACCAGGCTTTTGAACAGTTAAAAGCTTTACTTATCATGCTGCAACAATACACTCCAAAATGCACACAGTTCTTCTCTAATAAATAGTCCTGGGCTGCCCAGGCATACCTTTCCAGGTAGAAGTCCATAATTGGAAGAGTCCTAATGAGGTAGATTCCTGTGCGGGAAGCTAGCATGTTGATGGTTACATCTTGATGGGTAGTCTTCTTGCTTATTTCCATTGCACTCCCTACTCCTGCTCTGAACCCAGCCTTCCCCCTATTTATATGCAGCACAGGGTAAATGACAGAACCCAGAAAAGCTCGGGAAAAATTCAGAACCCACATTAACCCTTCCCGTCCTGGGCAGCCCGGCACCTGAGTAGGCACCTGCCTACATGTCAGTCTCCACATTTCTTTTACAGCTTGTGTTGATTAGCTTTTGTTCACAACAGAACTGCATCGCACACAAGGTAAGTCAATGGCAAAGAAAAGCAAACAAAAGCAGATTGTTACAGCTTAGGAAGAGGTCAAATGCAGGTCAGAAGAATGCACAGGGACTGAAAATGCTTGGAATACAAGTAGTCTGCATTCTGAGCATTCATCCTTGGGCACATAATGCCCTAAACTTTAGTATTGTTTGGTGCTCCATCCAGTCGCAGCGGCTTTCAGCCTGTCAAAGCATTTTAAGGCTGCTGGCAGTGGGCCTGCATAGTGCATCTGTGACTTTCTCCTGCACTTATGATGAGGTCTCAAGCATCAGAGCTAAATGCCCAGTGTGCATGAGGGCTAAGGTGAACTGTGCTTGGCTGCCATTGGAATAATGGACTTTGAACACTTAAATATTACATTTAAATTTCATGATTTTTTTTTCATGAAATTACTGTAAAATAGCCATTGAAAGTTGTGCATCCATGCAGGCGTACATACTTTTAAAACATTATTCTCTGTGACCCTATGTAAAACTCACCATCTTGCAGAAACCTATTCCATTAATGCTCCTTTGAGTTGATGAAGCAGGTGCTTAAGTAAAAGTGAAGTGATGTCATTTTTCCCTTACACTAAGTAACTTCCAGCAACTACTTTTGCCAGCAGCTGTATTAAGGCGGTTCTACTAACACAGTGTTCATTTACGTTTTTATGCAGCCCTATCTAAATGCCCTCTCAAGCCAGCATCATGCACTGATGTTAGTTCCCCTCGTAAGCGGTTTAAAAAAAACAAGTAGGCACTTCAGGTCCGCAGGGGAAGGGGAGGAGGAGGGGAGTGGAAGAAGTCAAAAACAGACTGAGAAGTACATGTCCCCTTCTTAAAGTGGTTCCCTTATCTTGCTTGGAAAAGATTAAAAGTCAGTAGCTACAAATACTGTAACCGCTAACTTTTAACTACTTGACCGCTTACTTTATATTTACGTCGGCAAAGTGGCTGTCCCAGGCAGAATCACGTTAATAAACGTCATCTGCCTGAGAAGAGCTAGTCAGTGGTGAAGCCAGTGCGGGTGCCAGGCAGCTCCGATTGCCGCCTGGCACCCTCGATCTCTCCCCGCTGACAGAGAAGGACGGACGGCTGATGTAAACACAGCCGACCGTTCTCCCTGAAATGATCATAGAGCCCATGTGATCCTTCTATATAGGATCACAGGTCTCTATGATCTTTTGACAAGCCATGCCCCCCCCCCCCCCCCCACAGTTAGAATCACTCCCCTAGACTTACATTTAACCCCTTGATCACTAACAATGTTAACCCCTTCCCTGCCATTGTCATTATTACAGTAACAGTGCATATTTTTTAGCACTGATTACTGTAGTATTGTCACTGGTACTCCCAAAAATGTCAAATGTCAGTTAGGGGTCCGATCTGTCCTCCGCAATGTCGCAGTCCCGCAAAAAATTGCAGATCAAAGCCAATACTAGTAAAAAAACCCCAAAACAATAAAAATGACATAAATCTGCCCCGTAGTTAGTAGACGCAATAACTTTTGCGCAAACCAATCAAAATATGCTTATTGCGATTTTTTTTTACCAAAAATATGTGACAAACTAAATTGGCCTAAAATGTTAAAAAATTTTGATTTTTAATTTTTTTTTGGGATCATATAGCAGAATGTGAAAAATAGTTTTTTTTTTTTTTTTTTTTTTGCTCAATTGTCGCTTTTTTTTTGTTTATAGCGCAAAAAATAAAAATTCGCACAGGTGATCAAATGCCACCAAAAGAAAGCTCAATTTGTGGGGAAAAAAGGGCATCAATTTTATTGAGGTACAGCATCGTACCACCGCGCAATTGTCCTTTAAAGTAACGCAGTGTTGAATCGCAAAATAGGGCCTGGTCATTAAGGGGGAAAATCTTCCGGTCTGAAAGTGGTTAATAAAAGGGCCCTAATATGTCCAGGGGTCCAGCGCCATGCTCACCTAAACCACTTCTTTGCCGGTCTTCGGGTCCCTGGCGCAGGCATGTTTACTGTGCAGCCAGCTTTGATTCCTTGTGGCATCTTAACTGGCTGGTAACTGTGCATGTGCGAGCAGTGCTGCATTTTGTGAATGGTCCCACAACCTTCTGGGACCTCTGACATGTCCCAGAAGGTTGCAAGTGGAGGAAAGAGGACTTTTGCCAAATCCAGGGAACTGCCCCGCCCCCCCCAAGTATCAAAAAAAGAGAAGGAGAAGGAGTAGAGCATAAATCAGAAATTCCCATTTAGGGTGAAGTTCCCGCATTATCATGTCAGAAGGCTCTGACATACTCAGGAAAGTCCATGACCTCTGTTGATTTCTTGCCAGAAAAGCTCAAGCCAGCAGTTATAGAGATTACAGAGTCCTCCTGCAGCACCTACACAGCATATTCTCTTTTTTTGAATAACTAGGCGAGTTGTATTTTCAGGTTTGCATGCATGCACATTTTTTACAAAATATAAAACCAAGATTGCATTAAAGAAAAAAAAAATAGAAAATGTAGTTATACTTTACATAAATTTGCCAGTACCTGTCTAAATCAACAAAATCAAAAAAAATAAATAAAATAAAGGTGTTATGGTCTTTACTCTTTTGCTTGCTTTCAGACAGAAGCACCTATTAAAGCAAATTCTGAGTTATCTACAGGTAAAAATATTAAACAAAGAAGATACAAGCATATCAAATATTTTATTAGAGTAGGCTGAATAATACAAACATGTGAAATGTGAATTAGCCTGACATTTTAGCTAATAATAATTATAATTTCCTTTCTAAGCATTACATAGAGTAAACACATTCTAATTAATTTGTTCTATTTTGTTTAACACTTATAACAAGAGTATTATTTGAAAGATTTCCTATTTAATCATTTTGTTCCCCAAGGCCTATTCAAGCTATTTTATGACACCATTAATTATACTGTCTCTCTATTCTGTTTTTTTTTATGGTTATATTTATTAAATTCAGGGCAGCATCCAAAACTGCTGATACATAGTTGCATCTGATATGTCAAATCAACAAAATTTACCAGCAAGATCTAGTCTCGGCAATCCGAATCAATCAATCCAAACTATATCCAACCAGTAGACACAGGCTTGCAATATCATGGCTTATGGAATCCCTGCATGATGCCAATGGGAAGAAAATGATGACTAGGACTGGTGAGAAAACCTGGTCCAACTATTATTGTTGCTGCTGATGTTAAGCAGGCCCACTTCCTGCCATCTGCTCTTTCCCTGCTATTTATATAAGTAAATAGAATATGCTGCAATGATCAGACCACCTTTTTAGGAAGCCTAACACCAAACTGTTGCTGGTAGATTTAGTTGGTCTGACATAAAAAAAAAATAAAATAGGTGTCCACACAGTAGAGAGCCATGACTACTTCAGATACCAAGGAGCCTGTGGCTGATACCAGCCTATCTTACCCATAATCCTGTGCTATGCATAGAAAAATATCTGGAAACAAATCTTTGTCTCCTAATTTTTTCCAGTGCATGACAGTGCTGCTAGTGGGCCAAACATGGAGTGCATTTCAGCCAGTTCCTAATGGCCCTCTTGACCTAAATCTTTCAATCTGAAAATTTAAGGAACCAGGTGGAAAAATCTCAGTCGAGGAGTGCTTGCATACAATCAGATGTAGACCTTATTCAAGTGTTTTGAAAGCTGTGGGAGCTGGTTGTCAGAATACAATATCCAGCGGGGCATACTCCTCCATCCATGCAGTCTCTGCATGCTTATCTGTAAAGCCAGGCATCCTAATTGGCATGCTTTTTCTTGGTAAGGGACTTATTGTATTTTAGAGCAAAAGGGTAAACATGTCAGAATAAAAGTTTTCCTGCATGCAGGCAATAACTGGGCAAAGGGACAAGCCGACATTTGCCCTTTAGGCCAGTACAAATATGGTGCTTGTGATATTCAATGGAGATAATCCCCCATACAGATCTCAATCAGAGAAGGACCCACCGTCAGTGACAGCTGCTAGGTATTATATAGGTAGTTCCTCCCTGTTGAGACCTATGACCAGAGCACCTTGCAGAAGGAGGTATTTAACGACTTCCTTTGAAGCTTTAAGTTGTTGTTCAACTCAATGCAGAGAGCTTGAAAGGAAGTCAGTGATGGAAAAAATGCAAAACTACGACATTTGCTGGGTTTATTTGTTAAATGAAATCAAATTAATGGCTATTTTTGATGATGAAAAGGTATTTTATCTAAATCAGTGCACATTGTATTTATTATTTGCAACATATTGCATGTATTCCTATAGTGCCAAAAAGCATAGCTCTTTACATATTGTATTGCATTCACATCAGTCCCTTCCTTCAAAGAGTTTAGAAACTAAGGTCCCTACCTCACATGTAAATATACATATCTGCTATATACAATCTAGGCAGATGCAAACTAAAGTGTTTGTTAACTTAAAAAGAAAAAAAGTTGGATCCTGTTCCCTTAAAGTATCTTATACAGCATAGTATTTGTGCTTTGTCATTTGGCCCCCTGTAACACCTGGAAAAAAAAATAAAAAAAACAGATGTATGATAGCATCTGTACAGGGTGGACTTTAAAGGAACATACACAAGACAGATGTTGAACACCAAAATCAAATAAAACCACATTTTATTAATTACACAATAAAAACAACACAGGTATAGCACTGTCCCCTAGAGCCTTGGTCCTCAACCTTGGCCTACAGGGCCCACTACCAGGCCAGATTTTCAAGATAACTGAAATACATCCCAGGTGATATCATTTGCTGCTCAGTGATTGCAGTGCTCTAGTCTGCATCTCCCCAAGGAAATACCTAAAATCTGGCCTGTTAGTGGGCCCTGTAGGCCAGGGTTGAGGACCACTGCCCTAAAGGACTGCTGAGAATTGCACTTTCTGGATTCCCCTGGGTTACCCGTAGCAACAGTCTATGGAAACGTATCACTTTAAATGCTTGGCTCAGACAATGAACAGTCCAGGGGGTTTGGTTTTTGTGTTTTATTTGGAACTAGGATAGGAGAAGGGATGAGTGGGATACTCCAACTATGAACTATGCACAATTCTGAGGACAAATGACTGTAGTGTGTGCGGCAAGGCCGCTGCTTCACCTTGCCACTGAAATGAAGATAGAAATTATGATCCTGTTCGGGTTGCTCTTCAGGGTCTAACTTGGCACCCCCTTTCTCATTTGCTGTGTATGTGCGGACGTCCTGTCCACTGACACTCCACTGGAGCGGTCCGCCTTCCTGGGCAGACCCCTGGCAAGCTTCCCGGTACTTACGAACACTGTTTTTCCCAAGGTTGCTCTGCCTCTAACTCCACTTGTCAGCTTTCCTCAACCTCCTGGCTCAGCTCCACACTCCTGGTCCACTAAGTCGACCACCTGTGACCACCTTCCACAGCAAACAGTAGAAGAGACAGCTGTCACCCTCCTCCTGGGACCTGGCTTCACATGTGCCCTTGGCTTTTATAACATATCCCAGGATGCACCACTATTTGTGCCAACCCACTGGGATAGTTACAAAGCCTGTGTGTCACTGGCTGGGTTTCCTCCACTGTCCAACAGGCTCCCCTATTGGATACAGTGGGGACACTCCCTCAGCACAGATGAATCACACATGGACACATGCAACAGGCATAACTATTCATCAGGCTCCCCTGTTAAGCAGATGGAGCAGGCTATGTTTTACCTGCTACTCCCCTGTTAAGCAGGCAGAGCAAACTACCTTTCTAGGAGGGTGCTACACAAGTTAAAATAGAGAAGGACTGACCCAACCAAAGGGAGGTCAGTCTAAATATAAATGGTACATATACAATAATAAACATTTCACAATAAATATGATTGATTTGTTGTTTTATATTGTGAATTAATAGAATTTTAGAATGGGCATTTTCTGTCCCCATTTTATTTGATAAGGGCTCTATCCCCTTTTTTTAAATTTTTAAACATTTTTACTAATCTAGATTTTAATCTTTTATAATAAAAATAATTTTTAGACAATTTTTATAATTACAATTTTATGCTGTTATTGTATGTGTTTTAGCACATCTAACCAGCATTTGCTATAAGAGGGATTGTAGCAAACAGCGCCCAGGATAAGTTCTTATTTCATAGAAAAGTTCCCAGTTCGTTTTCCTGGTTTTCTTATTGGCTTAAGCATTCACCTAATCAACTTGAGTGAGTTGGTCCGTCCTACGAATGATTCCCTAGGCAGGGGAACTCATTTCCTGTGACTTTAATTTCGTAGTACGAACGGACCCATAAACCGGAAGTGACGCTGGTTCACTTCCGGTTTCGCGTCTGGATGTAAACAGGAACTCCAGAACGAAAGTAAAGATATGTGGGGCATCTTAATAATAGAGAGGAAGTTTTTCTTCCCTCGTTTTTTGCCATTTAATCCCTTCTTCTTCCTTCATAACTTTGATGGTCTCTCAGGATCGGCTAAAAACAGCGGAATAGGAAACCGGAAGTGATGTCATTGCATTTCCGGGACCCCGCTGCGGCCGGACCAGAAGTGCCCATTCCTAGCAATATTAAACAGGGAGAAAAGATGTCGCAGCTTTCAGCTCCATTCCCAGTTGACGACTCCTAAGTGGAAACGCGTTGGAGGGGGCTAGCTGCGATATCCCACGTCACGGACCGTTCTGCAGGCGGCCGTGCATGCTCTTGAGCTTGTTTTGCATTTGTTTGTCCTGATTGATGTAAGTAGCTGCCTTTTTTCTTAATAAAATTATTGAAGGTAATGCACTATCAGTCCCTCTTTCTTTACATTGGGTACCTGCTCCTTACATTGCTGGAATCTTACTACTGCAAAGTGGACCAGCTTCCAGGCTTCCTTGAGGAATTTCCTGTTCTACAGCAGTACATGCTCAAGTCTCCCTGATTTCTGGTAAGCACCCATCTTTACCATAAAGTGTCATTTCATCAAAGTCATAGAAAGTCCACAACCTGAAAGCTTTTCTTAAAGGTTTGTCTGCGGTAAGGGGCCACCTTGACAAAAATTAAGAGTTTCATATGGGAACACGATCACTTTTACAGAGTGACACATTCAGTTGGCACCGAACACCTTTTCAATTTTGAAGTTTTCTAGACTTCACATTTTTTGAGAGACTTGTGTTTTTTTTCATTATTGTTGTATTGATCAACACGGACTTATTCACAAGAATTTATATGTTTTGCACCTATTTTGATATGTGCTAATCACTAATTGTTATGTTTATTGATTTTAATTCATATATTAGATTAGCGCACTATTCATTCTTCTTATTTACCTACATTCAATTTTCTAGTGCTGCTTTCCGTTTCTAGCACCTATAATTTGCGCACCTTTTCACTTTCACCATTATTTCACCTTTCACTCAAGGTTGCAGCATTTTATTAAAATGGATATCTTTGAATATCACAGTACCCGCAAATTAGCGGTGGAAGATGTGTTTATTAAGACTAGATCAGAATCCACCAATCTAAGAGGGATATTCATGAGATTAAAAAATGCCATGGTGGCAGAATGACATGCCGCCTGGGACATAGTGTTCCTGGAAAAGTACATCGGAGAAAAGATGGTACCCAGGAGTCTAAGATGGAACATAAGCCCAGACCAAGGAGACAATGAACTTCTTGAATGGTCCCAATTTTTTAATGGGATTTGTTGTTTTATATTGTGAATTAATAGAATTTTAGAATGGGCATTTTCTGTCCCCATTTTATTTGATAAGGGCTCTATCCCCCCTTTTAAAAAAAATTACTAATCTAGATTTTAATCTTTTATAATAAAAATAATTTTTAGACAATTTTCATAATTACAACTTTACCATAAAGTGTCATTTCATCAACGTCATAGAAAGTCCATAACTTGGAAGCTTTTCTTAAAGGTTTGTCTGTGGTAAGGGGCCACCTTGACAAAAATTAAGAATCTCATATGGGAACACGATCACTTTTACAGAGTGACACATTCAGTTGGCACCGAACACCTTTTAAATTTTGAAGTTTCCTACACTTCACATTTTTTGAGAGACTTGTGTTTTTTTTTTCATTATTGTTGTATTGATCAACACGGACTTATTCACAAGAATTTATATATTTTGTACCTATTTTGATATGTGCTAATCACTAATTGTTACGTTTATTGATTTTCATTCATATATTAGGTTAGCGCACTATTCATTCTTCTTATTTACCTACATTCAATTTTCTAGTGCTGCTTTCCGTTTCTAGCACCTATAATTTGCGCACCTTTTCACTTTCAACACATACAATCATGGCGAGTACAAGTCACATGGGCAATGGCAGAAAAAAGTCCAAATTGCATAAAAAAAAAAAAAAAAAAAGGGTACATCTGTATCAAGGGTCGATTCGTTTTGCAGTGTGCTTCATCAAGACCTTGTGAATACACAGTGTACTCTTCTTTGTCATTTGGCCACCTGTAAGACTTGAAATACCTGTCTGATCCTGCCTTGTTATACCCTCCCCCTGTAAACTGAGCACGATTTATCATGGCTGCTGAGCCCTGGCACTGTGGTCAGTTGTTGTGCCTCCGTCATTCGCTGTCTATCCTCTGTCCTCCTCTCCCCCTCCCCGCCTGTCAGCTTGTACCAGTACCCCCCCCCCCCCCTTCCTGCAGGTATCATAACTTATTGTTGTTACTACAATCCTCTCTGATATAAATGCTGTGCCCCACTGTATGTGTTTTCTAAAAAATCAGTCAATAACTACCTTATTTTACTGTGCCGCTCGGCAGTCACGTGACTGGCCGTGTCTCTCCTCCTCCGGGCTGACGTCAGCAGGGGATTTGGCGCTAAAAAAAAAAAAAAAAGGTATTTATCTGTGGATTTTTTAGAAAACACATACAGTAGGGCACAGCATTTATTATAACAGAGGGGATTGTAGTAACAACAATAAGTGGGTTAAAAACAAATTAACCCTACCAGCATGACCTTGGAATAAGGGATTACCTGGAGATAACCCAGGGAGAACATGCAAAATCCATGCAGGTAGAGCCCTGGTTGGGGTTCAAACCAAGGACCTTAAAGTGTTACTAAACCCAGGAGCCTGCATTCACTATATCTGGTCTCCCACAGTACATGGAAATGCAATAGTTTTAGTAAATATAAACTGCTAAATACCTTTTCTCATCATCAGTTAGAGCAGTCTTGTGACTTCTATCAGTGTCTAGCAGATCACTGGTTAAAGCCTGTAGGAGACGTTTTCATTCTCCCCTGATTTTCCCATGAGGCTGTCCTGACCCTCTGTCTGGACAGTGCTGATTGGCCCTGTGCTGATCACAGGCACTCCCAAAAAATTAAAAAAAGCTCTCTAGCATTACACACCAAACTAAGCATGTGCAGTTTGTCTCCAAGGCTCTGTTGTATCAGAAGACAAATTAGGGACTGTAAGAAGAAAGGGAGGATCGGAGAAGACAGAATCAAACAACCTTTTTACACAATGCAGTGGATTAACCCCTTAGGTTCCACAGTGAGTATAACAA
Source organism: Pelophylax lessonae (assembly GCF_965119305.1). Taxonomy (NCBI): domain Eukaryota; kingdom Metazoa; phylum Chordata; class Amphibia; order Anura; family Ranidae; genus Pelophylax; species Pelophylax lessonae. The sequence continues at coordinate 178,144,794 of NC_138769.1, read as the reverse complement.
GCATGCTTTACTGCATACACTGCATGATTATACTGTTGTGGGTTTAGTAACACTTTAATGCTGAACTTCAGGAGAGCAGGAATTTGTTGTCCACATTACAAAGCAGCGGTATTCTTTTGTAATTTGTTAAGTACTTTCCCACAGTTCATCCAATACATTTCTTTCTTTTAGAATATGTACAAGAAAAAGGTATACTGTGTCCTTTAAGACAACACCTGCCTTTCACTATGGCCAGCAATCACTGTGGCATACTTTAGGAATGATTTTCTAAAACTGGAGAGTACAAAATCTGATGCTTGGTAGCCAATCGGCTTCCAACTTCAGCTTGTTCAATTAAGCTATGACAAAAACAAAAAATGGAAGACAATTGGTTTTTATGCTGAGCTGCACCAGATTTTGCACTCTCCAGTTTTAATAAATCCACCCCTTGGTGTGGTGTGCCTTCTTTAGCCCACAGGAAACTTCCTAATAGGAAAGGGTCTTTTGGTTGTGTTTTCCTTCCATGCTGAAGTTTGCTGGATCTGCCTAAAGTTGTTTTCATGTCTTTCTAATGAAATAGAACTCTGAACTATAGCCAAAAAGATGGGGAATTTAGGCAGATGGTTATGTAAACAAAATAGCTGTGGCTGTTAATGATGAAGAGTCCTCTGTTACACAAATTACCTTGTCCCTATGTAGTCAACTATATCTAATTTATTGTATGTGTTTTCCCCTTTCTGTATCTGAAAATGAAAAAAAAACCCCCTAAAATAAACTTAATCTCTCAGCCTGACAATTTTTTTTTCATTTGATCAAATCCTAGAAAATTTAAATATATTGTGAATTCTTTTTTTCGCAGATTTTCTACAGGTTTAACCACTTTAAGACCGGTAGATTTTGCTGCTTAAAGACCAGGCCCTATTTTGCGATTCGGCACTGCGTGAATTTAACGGACAATTGCATGGTCGTGCGATGCTGTACCCAAACGAAATTGACGTCCTTTTTTTCCCCACAAATAGAGCTTTCTTTTGGTGGTATTTGATCACCTTTGCAATTTTTATTTTTTGCGCTATAAACAAGAAAAGAGCGACAATTTTGGGAAAAAAAAACAATATTTTTCTCATTCTGCTATATAACATTCCAAAAAAAAAAAAAAATTAAAAATCAAAAGTTTTCTAACATTTTAGGCCAATTTGTTTTCTGCTACATATTTTTGGTAACAAAAATCGAAATAAGCGTATTTTGATCAGTTTGCACCAAAGTTATTGCGTTTACTAACTACGGGAAAGATTTATGTCATTTTTATTGTTTTTTTTTACTAGTAATGGCGCCAATCTGTGATTTTTAGTGGGACTGCAACATTGCGGTGGACAGATCAGACCCCTGAAATTTTTTACTTTTTTGGGGGTACCAGTGACATTACTACAATAATCAGTGCTAAAAATATGCACGGTTACTGTAATGACACTGGCAGGGAAGGGGTTAACCTTGTGGGTGATCAAGGGGTTCAATATAAGCCTAGGGGAATGATTCTAACTGTGGGGGGGTTCGGCTTATGAGATGACCATAGAGACATGCGATCCTATATAGCAGGATCTCATGGTCTCTGTGATCATTTCAGGGAGAATGACGGACAGCTGTGTTTACATCAGCCGTCCGTCCTTCTCTGTCAGCGGCGGGAGATCGCGAGTGGCCGGTGGCCATTGGAGCTGCCTGTCACATGCACTGGCTCCCCAGCTGACGAGCGGAGGGTGGGGGGAGCATGCCACCGCCGGCGTGTGCTCTCCCCCTAGCTCCTCCCAGGCGAGCGCCGTACATGTACGGGACTTTGCCTGGGAGAGCCAGCCTGCCGCAATACATCTGCAGCGGCTGGGGCTAAAGTGGTTAATCAAAAGGACTGGGCTTCAGAGAGTCTGATGTGTCAAACTTTTTTTTTCCACATTGATTGTCATTTTTTGTTTTTTAGCAAATCTTGAACACAACCAAATATTCATGGAATGGGAGTTTTGACAAAATCAATTGTTTTATGAGTTGTCATACTGCAGATTGACCAAATAAAACAAAATTTAAACAAGTGTAGACCAATCAAAAAAAATTATTATACATGGCAAAAAAAATTGCTTTAACTGTCTTTGGAAAAGTTTATGGGAAAAACAATAAAAATCACAATAGGGCCTTTGCTTTCAACATAGTGGATCCAAAACATAACTGAATAACATTTAGTACGGTCAAGCAATGGGTGTCATATGCTGTTTTGATTTTTTTTGTTTTTTTAATGAAATACTTTTCACTTTTTCATCCTTTTTTTGCAGCTCGGTGCTGCCAAACTTTTTCAGCATTTTTCAACCACTTCCTATCCAGATGCACTCGTTCCAGCATCAGCTACACTTCACGCACTAGTGACAATGATGGACCTTGAATTATGCCATACAAGAAAGTGAGGGGAAATCTCCCTAGTCGGGTCACAGAAAAAAAATAAAATAACCTGGCAGAAAAAGGTAACTCTTTTTCTGGAGCAGACTCATTTGGACTGCTGGAAGAAATTGAATGTGAGTTGTTTGTTTTGGCTAGATACAGCAAATGTATCTTATGGCTAGCTAGGTGCTAAATGTAGCCTTCCCCAGCTTTAAAAGGAAACTTCGTAAGACAGATTTAATTGCATGACATTCTTTATTAAGTAGAAATTACTTAAACATGCAGTTTAAAGTGCTGACTCCACACAACTTTCTCAGTAAATAGAGGAAGATATTTGTGCATTTTGTTTCTAATTGGAAAAATCCTCTCCCCTACTGGCAGGTAATTTGTAAAGAAAAACAAGGAACATGTTTATTAATAATCCAATGAAAGAAGAGATTACTAAAGGCTTACTAAAATCCATAAAACTATGGCAAATAATGCCTTTATGTCCGCTGTATGGATATGGTAACCCACTGTGGCATATTTTGGGGTTTTGCAGATTTTATTAAATACACAGGCTCGACATGTGTTTCATAAACACTATCATTTGGCCATACAGCAGACTCTTGAACCTTTAGGATACAGCCAGGTTCTGGGATCTATGTATGCTGTGCGTTTACATCAATGGGGAAACCAAGGTTTCATCCCAATTTATTAAAATGCATCCACATATGTAGATATCTAAATAAAAATGTATGACTATGTTTGGACTCTTGTTCCTCATATATATGATAAAGCTTCTGTAGGGATCTGCTGCCCTCTACTGACTGTATTTGTAAGTGGCTGTGCTGTGAGTAATGTTCATCACTTCCTGTATGGAACTGGGTTAAAAACCCCAGGAGGAAGTGAAATGAGACAGGACCTGAACCACGTGACCTCACAGACACAGGAGCTGTTGCTGCTGTTTTCCACCCAGATCAGAAGTAGAGACTATTATGCAAGTATTCCTATGTTTTGTTAGTGTCATTGCAGCTGTCCATAGCTTCCCAAGTGTGGATTTGAAGCCTTGTGACAGACATAATATTTCTGTCCTATTGTTATTATTTCACATGCCCAGTTCCAAATAGCTAGGTCTGTGCTAGTGCATGTGTGTAGTGGTCACCTTCCAGTATATTAGTAGATAAACCTGTTTTTTGCAATACATTTTTAATGCAGATCCTGTTATTTTAGGTAATTAATAACCATCATAGACTATAGCCAAGTTAGGCATCCAACGGTCACTTCTGGTAGTTGGAGGTCCAGTTGCATGACATATTAGATACTACCAGGGACTAAGCGCAGAATAGAAAGACTGAGTTCCACTGCCACACCACAGTTTCTGTTGGTGAAAAGCTGCATTCCAGGCTGGTTAGACAACGGCTGGAGGCACCACAGTTCTTGTCTTCAGATTTCCGACACCAAGACGACTACTGCATCATGATCCTCCTCAGGAGCCCTTGCAACCGGACTTTGCTGCACCATTTATCTGGAGGTATCTTTATTAGCTATTTATACTCCGGTATATGTATACAATTCCACCAGGACTCTTATTGGGTCCTTTGCTGATAATACCGGTTTGTAGGATGTATGTTAATGTTTTCTCATATAAAGCTTGTATTATTTCCATACTGGTGTACAGCTATATACTTATGGTTAATGTATGCTGGTTGCAGTAGTTCTTCTACTCCCAAATACATTGATTGGTTAACTGGCTAATTTCCCAGAAGGGGAATCCTGTTTACAGAGGCCCTGTAGAGATGTGGAGGCAGTTTATTATTCAATAAACTTACACTTAGCAAAGGGTCTGGTTCTCTTATTTAGCACGTATCCTGTTTGGGGAGGGCAATTGGTCACAACCTGCTTCCCCCAAAAAAGGGCTTCATTTGGAGGCACTGCTGAGATCAAAGGGGATTAACAGTAGTATGGAGGAGAAATAAAGCATCCTTAACCTGCTCCTAAACGGAATAACTTGCAGCTAGATGCAATGCAACAGGGTAGATTTACCCTGTATTTTCCTACTGGCTCATGTAAAAGAAGAACCGGTATCAGCCAGCTGTTCTCACAGGATGGTTAATGATAGTAAACACCCAAGTGAAAGTGCAAGTGATGCTTACGCTAAACTGACTGAAATATTGTCACAGGGTTTCGGGCATCACATTACAGAAAAGTTTGGAAAGAGAACACGCTACAGTGTCTAATAGATTGGTCCTGCTCTGAAGGTAAGTGACAGCATGTAAATGAAAATTTCTGGTCCACAGCTGAGGAATTAATCTGTCTGTATGAATACAATCATGAGGGAGTAATTCAATAGACTACATGTAGGTATTCGAAAATGCGTGCAATCTAAACCTGTTTACAATGCATACTGTTAGACAGGATAATTTGGTTGGTTGCAGGCTGGTCGGCAAGTTGAGTTCGGAATTTTAGTTTTGTTTGACATGCGTCTGTTGTCCATGTGCTCCTTACTGTGAAGACCAGTCATAGATGGGGCAGTGGCCATTTGTTTTGTGTGCCCCTGGTGCCTTTAAGTAGGGGTAGGCTTCCTCCAGACTCACCTGCCCTCTGCCTATCCATTATAATGCATGTGCTTCTACTATGTAGGGTCTCAAAATTTAGTTAGGACAATTTGAAGACAATATTGGGGTGCCTTGAAGTGGCTCTGCAGCTTACGCATGTATTTGCAAAGATGTGCAAAGGAAACCCCTGTTTGTTATGCATACGGTTAGACAGGATTATTCAGTTGGTTGCAGGCTTTTCAGCGAGTTGAGCTGGGAATTTTCTTTAGTTTTGTTTGACATACAGGTGAGGGGGCACAATGGACACCTTCGCTGCCATTGTGCTATATGCAGGGTGTCCAGTGTGCTCCTTTGCCTTTAACCACTTCAACTCTGCAAGGTTTACCCCCTTCATGACCAGGCCATTTTTTGCACAATTTTCACAATTGTGCGGTCGTGCGACACTACCTAAATAACATTTTGTCTTGTTTTCCCACAAATAGAGCTTTCTTTTGGTAGTATTTGATCACCTCTGCATTTTTGTTTATTTTTTTGCGCTTTAAACAAAAATAGACTGACACTTTTGAGAAAAAAAAACTATATTTTTTAATTTCTGCTATAAAACATATCCAATAAAAATGTAAAACATATCACATTTCTTCATCAGTTTTGGCCAGTATGTGTTCTGCTACATATTTTTGGGGCGAAAAAAAATCCCAATAGGCGTATATTGATTGGTTTGTGTGAAAGTTACAGCATCTACAAACTATGGGATATATTTATGGAATTTATTTTTTCTAGTACTGGCAGCGATCAGTGACTTATAGCAGTACTGCGTTATTGTGGGGGACAAATTGGACACTAAGTGACACTTTTTTGGGATCAAGTGACACTAATATAGTGACAAGTTCTAAAAATATGCACTGCCACTGTACTAATGACAATGGCTAAGAAGGGGTTAACTACAGGGGCCATAAAAGGGTTAAATGCATGCCAAAACATGCTTGTACTTTGGAAAGGCAGAGATCTGTGTTCCTGCTTTGTAGAAACACAGGAACACTACCTTCCCTTCTGACAGACCCAGAGTGGCCGCCCTACCGCAGTAAATGTACATGGGGCGGTCAGCAATCAAATGTAGAGTTAGGACTTCAGATAACATCGGGGGGGGGAATTTGTTTGACATGCATCGCCCTACCATGTGCTCCTTGCTGCAAGGGCCAGTTATAAACGGGGTCAGTGGCCATTTGTTTTTAACATATAAGTATTGTCTCATCAGTTTGAGCCATACTCTGATCACAAGCAGATGGTCGCTTACTACTGTATGTCTTGTCACAAAAAAGGAGCTGTTTCTAATTGTAATAATTGATTACTTTTACTCTTGTCATGTTTGGTGTATAACAATGGTATACCTTGTTCTGCAGTGGACTCACTAAGGACCAGTCAATTATTAAGAGGCTTGCTACCACACCATCCTCTTACACAATGCCTCAAAATAATGTTGTTTGGCAGAATCCTCACTCTATAAGGTAATGAAGTTAGTGAATAAACAAGAGGTTGACATTCAGCTTTGAATTTGGTGAAAAGTGTTACAAAATAAAACCACAGTTGTGACTCTCCACAAACCAAAGTGAGTTTTACATACCCCAATCCTTGGTTATTTAGCTATTGCTTCTCAGAAGGAGAGGGATTTAAGACATAGTCACACTGGTCATTATGCAAAACAGTCTCATGAGAACTCATGGAAGAACAATGCTAAGAGTGGCATTCTCCATATAGAAGGGAAGATGAAGATGTGGAGGTTTTAGGCCAAAGCCAAGAAGACCTTTCAAAGGCTGAAAGTCTATAGTAAAGTCACTGTCAATGGGCATACAACCCAAGCTTTACTTAACACAGGTTCACAAGTTACACTTATTTACCACTCATTATAACAAAAGTACTTAAGCAGCATACCTTGTCAGTCTACTGGAGGATTGGAATTGTGGGGTCTGAAAACTGAATCATATCCTGCTCTTAAAGCACTCCTCTTAAAGAGAGTGCTCCTAATCTCAGCTTGTTACCTGTATAAAAGACACCTGTCCACAGAAGCAATTAATCAGATTCCAATCTCTCCACCATGGCCAAGACCAAAGAGCTGTCCAAGGATATCAGGGACAAGATTGTAGACCTACACAAGGCTGGAATGGGCTACACAACCATCGCCAAGCACCTTGGTGATTCGCAAATGGAAGAAACAAAATAACTGTCAATCTCCCTCGGTCTGGGGCTCCATGCAAGATCTCACCTCATGGAATTCATTAAATGGTGAGGAATCAGCCCGGAACTACACGGGAGAATCTTGTCACTGGGTGAAAGTGTTGTAGTCAGATGAGAAATGAAAATCAATTCATAACCTTTTTTTCTGTATTTTTTTATGTTGGTATTCTGTCTCTCACTGGTAAACTAAACATACCATTAAATTTATAGACTGATCATTTCTTTGTCAGTCGGCAAACCTACAAAATCAGCAGGGGATCAATTATTTTTTCCCTCACTGTACTAAGCACTAACTGTATAGCAGTTTTTCGTGCCTTCCAAAACTTTTGTGAAGGTGGTTGCACTGTTTATACTATTAGCTAACAGGATATCACAGAGCTCTTGAAGTTCGATGGGATATCAACTTGCTCAGGAGAGAGTGGAGTGTCATATTAGTGAGTGGCCAGTGAAAATTTCATTAGGGGAGAGAGTGCTGCGAGTAGTCTCTAGTACTGACCCCGAGGTGCTTAAGGAAGGAAGTTATGTCTTCATGGAAACTCCTGAAGAGATGATGAACAAAAGGGCTGATGGAGATTTCTGAGAGAAAGGACTAGAGAAATAGAGTGGAATTATCTGTAGTTCTAACGGTAAAAAACTGTTTTCCCCATCCTGCCATAATTGATCATTACCAAGTTGTAGAAAACTGCTGCCGTGCTGGGAGATAACCCCTATGCTGATGTGTGAAGATTCAAAGTCAGAAAGACCACTTATACACTCAAATTCGATTTGAGTGACCCGAAGTGGTCAGGGCTCTAAAACAAAAAACTGACCAAGACTCACCCCAGCTTCAAACAGACCCCTCACCTGATCTTTTTGATATCCATGAGATTGATTGGACTGTAGTTCCTAAGGCCTCTAGCACAACAGCACTCTATCCTCCAAGAGAGGCACTGAACCCTGAATCTGCAGAGTTTTTGCCTCAGTTAGTGAGCATGTCTTATCAGTGACCCAGTCCACATACACAGCCAGTGCCATCCCTTCCCATGACTCAAAGTTCAGTGCCTGAAAACACAGGATTACATCAAAAAGCTGTGTGGAGATGGCAGAGAATCTGACTGATTGCTGTTGTTTTCATTAATTGATATTTACTATAGCCACTGTTGCCTTTGATAGGATGTGAATATATTTTACCGGGAAAAAGGGGTGTAATGATCTGCTGCCCTCTACTGTCTGTATTTGTAAATGGTTGTGCTGTGAATTATTTATGTATTATCACTTTCTGCCTCTGTGCGGGGTGGGTTAAAAATCCCAGAAGATGGAATTGAAAAGTGAGAGCGGAACTGAGCCACATGACCTTACACATACATGGGCTGTTACAGATGTTGTATTTACCCAGACCAGAAGCAGGGACAATTATGCAAGTATTCCTATGTTCTAACAGTTTAAAGAGGAAGTAAAGTCTGGAAATATTTTTTTCTCTTTGTTTACCTGCAAAGTAAATGCATAATGTGACACTTGCCTGCAAACGAAGCCCGCGTTGTCTCAGTTGGAGGCTGCATACATCTTTACCCGTATTCCGGGTCTATAGACTCCGGCTGTGCTACTGGCCAGAGCCGAGCGACGTCACTCCCGCAACCACTTTAACTGCAGCTGGTCATAGTTTTTTTAAATATTTATCTGAGTCCTTAAAATCCACATGCACAGTCCCAGATAGCTAGGTCTGTGCTACTGTATGTTTGTAGTGATCACCGTCTAATATATTAGTAGATAAACCTGTTTATTACAATACAGTTTATATGCAGCTCCTGTTAATTTAGTTAACCCCATCCCTCTGGTCTGGGATTCTATAGTTAGTTTTAGCTAAGGGGTCAATAAGCATAGGCTGGAGGCAGATTAGGCATCCAACAGCTACTTCTGGTGGTTAGAGGTCCAGTTGCATGACAGATTAGATGCTACTAGGTACTAAGGGCAGAGTAGATAAAGTGACTGAGTTCCAGTGCCTCACCACGGTTTTTGTTGGTGAAAAGCTGTATTCCAGGCTGGTTGGACAGTGGCTAGAGGGTCTGCTTATCACCGCAGATCTTTTCTTCAGATCCCTGACACCAAAATGAACATTGCATTATGATCCTCCTCAGGGCCCCTGAAACTGGACTTTGCTGCAACATTCGCCTGGAGGTATTTTTTTTTATTAATAACTATAACCAGTATACCCAGATATTTGTGCAAAATTCCACCAAGACTTTTGTTGGGCACTTTGTCTATAATACTTTTTTTGCACATTGGATGTTAGTACTCTTACTAATCTTTTCTTATTTAAAGTTTGTATTATTTCCTTAATCGTGTGCTTCCTTATAATTAGGGTTATATGCAGCTTGCAGTAGTTTCTCTGCTCTCTATTACCTTGATTAGTTCTGATTAATTCCTTAGGCGGGAAATCCTCTCTGTTCACAGAGGCTCTGTTCTGGGTGGAGGCACTGCCCGCTTTATCATCAAACCCACTCTTCCACTAAGTGAAGGTTCTTGTTCTCTTATTTAGGCACAGGTTTAGCACAATAAATGGATTTTTGTAAAATCTTACCGTAAAATCCTTTTCTCTTAGCTCATTGACAGACGTAGTCCTCGGTGATACAGCACCTTTGGGTTATGTTGCCTCCACAGGAGCAGGACTAGACAGGAAATTAAAAAGCTCTGGCCACACCCTAGGGGCAGTCCCAGAGGGTATATCCTCTCTCTCTCTGCCTCAGCAAATCAGTTATGTCAAAAAGCAGTCTTTAGAGATTTTAACCCAACCCAACTCAAAAAACAGAGGGGCGGGGACTACGTCTGTCAATGAGCTAAGAGAAAAGGATTTTACGGTAAGATTTTACAAAAATCCATTTTTCTCTATCGCTCATTAACAGACGTAGTCCTCGGTGATACAGCACCTTCGGGACGTCCCAGAGCAGTATCACAAATGAGGGGTGGGAAAATGAAAATCAAATCCCAATCTAGAAGGCCCAACCGGTGCCAACTAGAAGTTTACAATGCTCATCCTTAATGATGAGACTCAACAAAAAAGAGAAATTTTTTTTTTTCAAACAGAAAAAAACCCTCGAGGTAGACCACCGGTCTCCTCAAATTGCGGCCTGCAAAACCTTGCGGCCAAATGAGGCATCCGCCGATGCCGTCACATCAATTTTATAGAATTTTGTAAAGGTATGTACCGACGACCAGGTGGCCGCCTTACATACCTGGACCACTGACGCCTGATGGCGAAAGGCCCAGGAAGTACTGAGCGCTCGAGTGGAGTGCGCCCTAACAGGGAACGGAGGACTCTGACCCTTAATAGAATAAGCCTGTACCACCGTCTGTTTAATCCATTTGGCAATGGTCGCGGCAGATGCAGGCAAACCCTTTCTGGGGCCATCCGTGATCACAAAAAGTGAATCCGTCTTACGGAATGATTCCGTAGCTTTCAGGTATACCCTGATTGCCCGAACCACATCTAAGGAATGCAACGCATGTTCCCGATGATGCTTGGGCTGAGGACACAAGGAAGGTAGTACAATATCTTCATTCAGATGAAAATCTGAAACCACCTTAGGAAGAAAAGATGGCTTAGGATGAAGTACTACCTTATCTCTATGAATCACTAGGTATGGGGACTGGCATGATAATGCAGCCAGTTCTGACACCCTGCGAGCAGAAGTGATAGCCACCAAGAAGGCCACCTTCTGGGATAAAGTAAGCAAGGGAATCTCCCTGATGTTTTCAAAGGGAGGTTTCTGTAGAACCGACAAAACCAAATTAAGATCCCAGGGCGGTAAGGGCGCGCGGACTGGTGGAGCCAGGTGCCGCACCCCCTGGATGAAATTCCGCACCAAGGACTTGGTAGCTAAAGGTTTCTGAAAGAAGATTGCTAATGCTGAAACTTGACCCTTGATGGTGCTCAAGGCTAGCTTCTGCTCAACCCCTTGTTGCAAAAAAGCCAATATTCGAGTCACCGAATAGGTACGTGGAGGAAATCCTAAAGATTCGCACCATGCAATATAAGTCTTCCATGTGTGATAATAGACCTTGCTGGAAGTCGCTTTCCTTGCTTTAATAAGGGTAGGAATGACTGAAGTAGACAACCCTCTGTCCTTCAGTACTTGGGTCTCAATGGCCAGGCCATTAAAACCAGCGACTGTAAAGCACGATGGTAAATTGGTCCTTGAGACCACAGACACTCCCTGAGACGAAGTTCCCACGGAACGTCTGCGACTAGCATGTCCAAGTCGGCCAGGCCGGCTTGACGAGGCCAGCCTAGAATTTCTAGGACCACTGGCGCTGATTGGATCTGAACCAGGCGTCCCTAGAGGTATCTGGCCCCGACCATCCGAGAAAGTCTGGTCGTTTTCTGTTCCCACACATTTATCAGATACCTGATTGTTATCAGGAAGGGTGATCTTTTCTGGTTGAACCTCAGGGACCGAAGTCACCCGACTAGAGGCTTCTTGGCCTGTCTGGTCAACCAGATCCGATTCCTGTGAGGCATAGGGACTAATCTTAGGAAAAGGTAAAGGAAAAGATCTATTCAGGGAACGGTAACTACCGCTTCCTGTAGTACTTAAATGTTGGAAGGGAAGAATCGCACCGGTAGTAGTGGTTGATGCTCGATCTAATGTCCTGAATACCGATGAAAACGTCCCCCCACCCTGAAACCGGGTGGGGGCGCACCTTCAGGCTGTGTACTCCTTTGCTTCGGGTTTGGCTGGGTTGGTCCTCTGTTTGTCCGACCAGCCCTTCTTGAACCCTCCTGGAGGAGTCTTGCCTTTCCCGCTTGTTCCAGCCGGGCGCCCTTTATGGGCGGTAAAGAAAGGTCCTCGCTTGTTGCGAGGTCCCTTAGCTTTAGCAGCCTGTGGCAAAAAAGTGCTCTTGCCCCCAGTGGCATCCTTGATGATTTCATCTAGGTTGGCCCCAAATAGACGATTCCCCTGAAAGGGGAGATTTGTCAAGGTCTTTTTGGAACCTAGGTCAGCTGACCAGCATTTTAACCACAGCACACGTCTGAGGATGACCGCTGACATAGATGCATGCCCTAATAGGGGAGTAGTGTCCAAGGCTGCGTCACAGATAAACTGTAGCCCTTGTATAATCTGTTCCATCAAATCAGATGTCTCCTGGGGAATATCTTTTCCCCTAAGGTCTTGGCGTACCATTCTCGCCCATTCCGTAAGTGTCTGGGAAACTAGACCAATAACAATTACTGGTCTAAATGCTGACCCTATCAGAGAGAAGATGGTGCGGGACTCTGCTTCCATCTTTCGATCCACCGGATCCTTAAAGGACGAAGTGTCCTCCACTGGGATAACCTTGGCTTTATCAGCCTGGAAATAGGTGGATCCACCACTGGTGGTCCCGTCCATTTCTTAATGATGGATTCCTCAAACGGATAGCGTCTAGCAATACGCTTGGAAATAGTAAAGGTACGTTTAGAATGCTCCCATTCTCCTTTAATCTTATTGTGAAAGAAAATAGGTGCGCAGTCCTGAAGTGATGAGAAGTGAAGTGAAAGCAGCACTGAAATTTAAATTAAACGTGAGAAGATGGCAATATGGAAAACATTACCAAAGTGCGCTAACAAATAATAAACCAAGTGTTCAAAGGTACATGGATGGTAACCGGATTTAAAAAATCATATGCATTCAGTCCAAAACAAAAGTGCAAAAACTGTGAAAAAGTCTTTCTTTTCAAATTGGAGTGAAGGTAAGGGAGTGTTGGGAGGTGGGTGGGGCCTCGTCCCAAAAAATGATCCAAAGTGATTCTCAGTGGCCTGATATACACATGTGGACACCCAGTGTTAGGAGTGGACTCTTACCACAATGTGGAGAGATGTGAGCATGTACTTGGTTGTGTCTAGAAGTCCCCAACTGATCAAGCTGGCAGGGATTATTACCAAAACACTTGGGTACAGGAAAAACCTTCACCGTTTTGATGGGCTTGTTAGTACCAAAAGGAATCTCTGTTTCAGTCGCCTCTGCCGGTAAAACCTCAAGTTTTAAGGTTTCCTGCACTGCCACAACTAGTGCGTCCACCAATGCTTCTTCCTGAATTATAGCGGGAGAAGAAACGTCCTCCTCACTGTCTGAGGGAGCTTTACCTGAGGTAACAGCCCTTGCAGAGGGACCTGCAACTGCAGTGACCATCTCTGAATCTGAGTCAGAGGTGTCAGATAGTATAGGGGTAGGCGGGGGTCGCTTCCTTGACCCCCGTCCCTGACAGGCCGCCTCCACCCGAGCCACCATAGACTCCAAAATTGCTGTAAATTCCTCTACACTCTGTGCACCGGCGGGTCCCGTGGCCCCCTCGAGGGAAACAGGTGGGGGAATATGTGTGGCAGGGTCCATGATAATTCCAGTCACTTCCTGGATAATATAATTCAAAAATAAAAAACTTTTTTTTTTCAGACCACAGCGCCACAAAAGCCCCTTAGTGTTACCTGCTAGGGATCCCTATCGATCGAGAGAGAGAGAGATAGACCCCCAGGCTCACCACTTGATGCTCAGAGTTTAACTGCAACAGGTTACAGCGCTGTCTTGACAAACAGGAAGTCTTTTGGCTGGCTGCCCAGGAAGAAAGGAGGCGGCTCCGCCCCTCTGCAGGCCTTCCGGCGCCTCCCCTAGCTCCACGAGGTGTTTGGATCACCTCAAACATGGCCGCCCCCATGCTGGAGACACGAGGCTACGCCAAAATGGCGGCTCATGCGATCCAGCAAAAAAAATGGCGGCGGCCTGTACTGAATAGCGGTGTGCTGCAGGGCACACAACACTCTCTCTGCATGGGGATTTGGCGTGGTTGGCGGTACCGGCCCTGGCGGACCGCATGGCCGTTCGGGAGGCCTGCTTATAGCTGGAGATCTGATTTAGGAAGGCAGTCTACATGTCCGTGGCTTCTGACTGGTAAGTACCTTATTCTTATCACAGTAAGATTCCCAGAATGCCACTGATTACAATCTTTTAAACATGTATACAATTAGATTGTTAGCTCCCAAACCAAGCCTCCTGGCTTTTTGCACATAAAATCACACTCAAAGTAGGGGGATCTGTGTCATGTTATAGGATAGAGGGGGACTCTATCTTACCATACAGAGAGGGGCCCGCGTTCACCACAAGACCCGTCAGGGGAAAAGGGGGAACATACTACTCACCATACCGGAACCAGGCGGGCACCAACTCCTGACAGTACCCCTCTCCACCGGGGCGGGAGGGCTGTCGACCGATATGGACGCCGTGACTCATGGTCTTTGGCGTTTCAGCGAGACGTTTAACTCGCGGGGTCAGTCCCTTAATGGGACTTTGTCGCGGCCGACCCAGCGCGGAGCTATGGCCTGCACGCGCTCGTAGGCTGAACTGGGGTGACCACCGGATCTCAACATCCAGCCCGTCGCCCAGTTCAGCTTTCTTGCTTGAAGATCTCACAGGAACACTGGAGAAAAAAAGCAGTCTAAAAAATCTTTTAAGAAAAAAATCTTGCCAGGACCGAAGATCCCAGCAAGGTATCTAGGTCCTTACGCCTAACTAGACAGAAAATAACTGATTTGCTGAGGCAGAGAGAGAGAGGATATACCCCCTGGGACTGCCCCTAGGGTGTGGCCAGAGCTTTTTAATTTCCTGTCTAGTCCTGCTCCTGTGGAGGCAACATAACCCGAAGGTGCTGTATCACCGAGGACTACGTCTGTCAATGAGCGATAGAGAAATCCTGTTTAGGGAGGTACATTGATCATTACCTACCCCAAAAAGGGCTACACTTACAAAGTATAACAAACCCCACAAGTGTCTGTGCTCGCCAGGTTCACTGGACCCGGCACATCATGAATCGTGGTAAAGGGCCAATGACAGCTGCCCTTTACCACATGATCGCTCCGTCCAGTTGTCATCAAACTGGCGCATGTCTGGTTCAGCTCTCTCCTCGCATGCTGTACACAGCGATCAGTACAGCGTGCGAGGAGAGGAGGGAGACCGCAGCACTGCTCAACCCCTGTCTCTTCTGTGCCTCATTCATTCAAATCCGTGCCTCAATCATGCCCATCTGTGCCTCAATCATGCCCAACTGTGCCTCATCCATGCCACATCAGTGCTCACCAGTGCCAGGTGAGTGCTAACGCGTGCCTCATCCATGCCACATCAGTGCTCATCCATGCCACGCCAGTGCTCATCCGTGCCACATCAGTGCCTTACAAAAGTGTAATCAGGAAATTAAAATTGTAGGGTGCTCCCTGAATTTTGGGCCTCTGTGTGTGGCTAGGCTAAGTAAAAGCCTCACATATGTGGTATCCCCATACTCAGGAGTAGCAGAATGTATTTTGGGGTGTAATTTTTTCTATGTACATGCTACGTGTTAGAAATATCCTATAAATGGACACCTTTGTGTAAAAAAAAAAAAAAAAAAAAAAAAAAAAGCATTTTCATTTTCTTTACACATTTTCCAAATTTTGTGGAAAAAAAATCACATGTTCAAAAAAACTCATAATGCCTCTTATATTATGTGTTAAGGGTATTTGCTTTCCAAAATGGGGTAATTTTGTTGGTGTTTCCATTATCCTGCTGCTCCAGGGCCATCAAAAGTGTTATAGTCAGGAAATTATATGTTTCAGGCTCCTAGAATGGATGAAGGTGCTACTTGTATGTTGGGCCTCTGTATTTGGCCAGGCTGTGTAAATGTTTCACACATGTATCGCCAAATTCAGGAGTAGCAGAATGTATTTTGGGGTGTAGTTCCAAGTATACAGTGTGAGAAATAATAAAAAATCTTCATTTTGCAAAGGATTGTGGGAAAAAATTACTACTAAATTTAAGTCTTTTTTTTTTGATTGGTGCAAAAAAAAAAAAAAAAAATACCCAGCGATGATTAAATACCACCAAAAGAAAGCTCAATTTGTGTGAAAAAAAGACAACAATTTCATATGAGTACACTGTTGCATCACTGAGTAATTGTCATTCAAAATGTGAGCATTGAAAGCTGAAAATTGGTCTGGTTAGGGAGGGGGTATAAGTGCCCAGTGGGTAAGTGGTTAAGGTCATGCAGTGGCCTAGTCAATCTCCAGACCTTAATCCTATAAAAAAAAAATGTATGGAGGGAGCTCTGAAACTTTGAGTTGCCAAGCGACAGCCAAGAAACCTTAAGAATTTAGAGACGATATGTAAAAAAAAAAACAAAAGAGTGGACTAAAATCCCTCCTGAGATGTGTGCAAACCTGGTCACTAACTACTAAAAATGTCTTACCTCTGTGCTTGCAATCAAGGGTTTCTTCACCAAGCACTAAGTCATGTTTTGCTTGGGGATCAAATACATTTTGCTCACTGAAATGCAACTCAATTTATAACATTTGTATCATGTTTTTTCGGTTGATATTCTGTCTCTAGCATTTAAAATACGCCTATGATAAAAATGATAGACCCCTAATTTCTTTGTAAGTGAGCAAACTTACAAAATCTGCAGGAGATCAAATAATAATTTTCCCCACTGTAAAGAATGCTGTAAAAGGGGGGGGGGGGGGGGGCTGCCACAACTCAACAAAGAAGCACTTACCAAATCTATACTGCAGGGACTAGTAGGTCCAAACTTCCCCCCAACATGGTGGGCATGCCATGCAGGGCCTTGAGGGACTCAACTCCCCCTCCATTAGAATCAATGTACATACTATAGAGCACCTTGCCAGTGACATCACCAGGTACACTGTACATAGGTCAATGCCTGCAGAATCCAGCACCAAATCGCAGAAAATATGGCTGTTCTCACTCCTGTTTGCTGGGTCCAGGTACAGTTGTTTCTGGACTGCTGGCCATAGTGAACTATCTGCATAGGCCCACCCCAGATAGGGATGTAAAAAACAAGCCCAGAGATGCAGGGAAACATACATCACCGTCAAACTAGCACAAAACTGAGGCTTAGCAGGGTTATGCTTGGGCAGGGACTCATACTAATTTTTTTTGTTCATTCTCTTGAATGTGGAAGATTAAGCCATGAAGTAATAATTATGAACTCATCTATGTCCTGTGATGTACAACAAACAATGTTTACAGTATTTCCTGCAAGGGGATTTGTAAATTCCCACAGCCAACTGTGTGATTTACATACATTTCCCACACTGCAGTCAAGACAGGTGACTTGCCCTGATCAATTTAGCATCCTATGTTATCTCTCCACCTCCAGACTCCTTGAGTAGCAAGCTGACCCAGGAATCAGTGATGCTAACCAGGAGGTAGTAAAGCCATACTATTGATTTGCACAAATGTGTCTACCACAAGAATGGCTGTCCAAAATTACAAATCCATAGGTAGACATGACATGACAACAAACAGGTATTTCAATGTAGTTTTTAGCAGTCAGCCTGAAATTTCAAAATAATTTTGTTTACATGTACTGTGGTCAAAAGGATGTAGCAACTTCATACCATAAAAATGTTAAAATCAACTGTAAATGAAATCTGGTTATTCAGAAAACATCTTTATTTAGTTCACAGTATATAAAAACTTATTATGAAAAAAATCTCATTTTTGAAGGATAAAATACCAATATTCATTTTTGAATGCTTGAGAAAAACAGATAATGGAAAAACAGAAATGTATAAAAAAAAATTATAGACAAGTTTAGAAAAGGTAAACGTTCCTAAAAACTATACCAGCTGGAAATCCACTGAAATACATATTCTCCTAAAGTCTAGGCTATAGTTCTATGTTTTACACATTAAATGCCAGGAATAGCTGGAGTTTAGTGATTTTAATAATTAGTATGTTTGTGATGAGAATCTGATAAACTGTGAAAAGGCAAAACATTAGTGCTCCTACTGAGACCTCATGTAACCTTGTTTGCTGAAAGCACCTCCACTAAATACTGAACAGAAAAGTCGAGGATCACTTACACTGCAGCCCCTCTCACTGGGAATTATTCAATTAAACTAGCGGTCCTTTTATCTCTCAGGTCTCAATGGACAACTCTTTACAAAAGAAATAGAATGTGCAGTGACAGACATATTTATAGTCAGAAAACTGCGACATTTAAATTGTTACAATTACAGAATTACAAAAGTAATATCTAAACTTAACACCATAGCTGGATAGTAAAGAAAAGATTTCTCAATCTAAGCACCTAAGAAACAGAATCACTAGCTAAGGAAAAAAAAAAAGTCATGAAAAATGTGTCCATCTTAAAAGAAGACGACAATTTGTAAGATACAGCTCTACTTGATAGCGGCGAGGGTCTGAAATAGCTTGCTGAGATTCACTTCTGAGTAAGCGCTATGTGAGAGAGCTTGGTCAACAGTGTGCTTTAACTTCTTGTATGCCGTTTCTGCTTCTTGAAAGTGCTTCTTTTTCAGGTGCCCTGTTAGCAATATAAAGCAAACACATTATTTATATTGATTAAAGTTTGTTATTATTGAAATGCATAAAAAAGGAATACAACTTTTTACTGTAGCATAACGATACAAGAGTTTGCCAGAAAGTAAACCTTAAAGTGATATTAGAGGCTTGTTTTTTCATTTTTTTTCTTCAAAGAACAAACATGCCATACTCACCTGCTCTGTGAAGTGGTTTTAAACAGAGCAGCCTGGATCCTCCTCTTTTGTGTCCCCCGTAGGCAATCCAGGCCCCTCCCTCCTGCCCAGTTTCCCTACAGCAAGCAGCTTGCTGTGGTGGCAACCGAGCAGAGCAAAAAAAATCTCCTTTTGTGTTGCGAGTGTGGCCTGTCTGCTGGCCTTTATTTTTCACAACAATGCTTAAGGTCACCCCAAGCATTGTGTGGCGAAACCCTGCTTGCTTTGCAGCTTTTTCCTTCTTTATTTTCAATTTCCATGGACTACACATCCCATGTTTCCTTACTTGCAAGCATAGATTCCTGTAATTACTCCAGTAAAACTAGTAAGGCACATGCATACTTAGACTGGTCCAAGCTAGACTGATGTAACTATGCAAAAAAAGCTATGCCTAAACTTCAGATTTACCCCTTTATTACCCCGACCGCTCTCGGTCTGAGCCACAGGGTGACCATAGTCACATCATTGCTGATCATTCTGTTCAATGTTTTGATTGAAAGCATGTTTGCATGGAATCGAATGGTCCCCAGTAATACTCCACTCGCCATTTAATTCTCTTGCAACTTAGTGATTGAAACTGGGCTACAAATTGATATATTTCTATGAACTGTTCGTTTGCAAGTGTTTGTTTTTTCTTTTTATATGAAAGCCAGGGGCATAACTACAGGAGTTGCAATTGCAACTGGGCCCCATGTTCCAGGGGCCTGTGTGGCTCCCCTATACACCTGGATAGGAGGGGTGGCGGGGGCAGCATGTAGAGAAACCACTGTCCTATTTTTTCTCCTGTAGCGGAAGGAGGAAAATGGAGGAGATTGGTTCCTCTGTATGCTGCCCCTCCACTCCCCCATCCAGTTCACTTGTGTCCTGCAGTCTCTGGGCCCCCGTGTGCTTCCCTGGTCAACCCCCCCCCCCACTGTGCTCCCTCCCCTGCTGGCTGCTGCAGAGGATGTGTCACAATAGAGAACCAGGAAGGGGTCGGTAAATCTGTAATTTACCAGCTCCTTCCTTTTCTGAATGGACAGTCAGTCAAAGGGTTCCACTGCGGGACCGTAATAATGGGCCCTGCAACTAGAATAAAGGGCTTCAGGATAAGTGGGAAGAGCCCCAGGCTTAAAAGGGATCCGGGGGGACCTTCATGGTTTTTTTGCACCGGTGCCCTGAAGGTTCTAGTTACGCCTCTGATGAAAGCTGATATAAAGCTTCTTACTTGCAAGGTCATCTAGCAAGGTAACTAAAGTCTTTAAGCTGGTCAAACGACACCAGCTGCAGGTATATTTGGACGATCTGACAAATCAAATCTTAAAATCGTCTGCATGGCAATCATCACTTGGGAAACACTTCATGATGAAAAGCATGGTAAAAAAAGACCAACTGTATGCAGTAAATGACTTAAGTGCACTAAACAACGATTAGTACACAATAATAAAACAGATGAGAAAGGTGTGTGATTACAATGAAGAGTAGAAAGATCATTGCGCTAGATAGGTAGAACATCTGATGAGTCAGATTTGTAGTTAGCAAAAAAAGTGAACTACTAGGTAAACCAGGAATAAGTACAGATAAACAGAAGTCAAAAAGTATGAAAGTGATAATTTTTAGGCATCTTGCGCACGGCTCAGTACAGCTTTTTTTTTTCACTGATCTAGAACGCAGCCCATTGCTTACAATGTGCTTGTACACACAGGCAGTGTTCTTGAGTTTAAAAAAAAAAGTAAAATCTGCGTTCCCGATCAATATTTTGCGCCAGTTCATGCGAATCCACGCATATGAGCATAAAAGTAAATTCAATTTCCCTAGTAATGTATAAGTTCAAAGCATTATCTTCATGACAGTAGCAGTAAGTCAATGTACTAAAACTTTAAGAAAAGCTATTTCTAACCACTTGCAGACCAGGTGCCATAGTTATACTGTGGCAGGTTGACTCTGTTACGCAAAATTATGTACCTGTAGCAGTTAGTGGGGGCACGCGCATGCACCGATTGGCTAGAGGGGAGGCCAATCAGCAGGTCCGGCAGACGCGATGCCTGCTGGGCACCTGCGATTGCTCCCCTTGGAGACAGAACGACGGTCTGCCGAAGTAAACACTGCACACTGCTGTTCTGTCAGTGATGAACACAAGGATACCGTGTTCCTCCTATTTAGGAACACAGGTCTCTGTATTCATCCAGTGAGTACACACCCCACACAGTTATAAAACATCCCCATGGCACACATTTAACCCTTTGATAGCTCCAGGTTTTAACCCCTTTTCTGTCAGTGTCATTAGTAAAGTAACAATACATATTTTTGCACTGATTACTGCAGTAATGTCACTGGTCCCCTCAAAAGTGTCAGTTAGGTGTCTGTTCTGTCCGCCGCAATGTCGCAGTCCTGCTAAAAATCGTTGATCGCCATTACTAGTAAAAATAAATAAATAAAAATGACAAATCATTCCCCTATTTTGTAGATGTGATAATTTTTGCGCACATCAATCAATATACACTTATTGGGATTTTTTTTTTTTTACCAAAAATATGAAGCAGATTACATATTGGCCTAAATTGATGCAAAAAAATAGTTTTTTTATTTATTTTTTTGGGAATGTTTTATAGCATAAAGTAAAAAAAATTGATTTTTGACTTCCCATAAAATCCATTTCTCTGATGTTGATTGACGGGCACAGCTCCTGTGTCCTCTTAACAATTGGGTCATACTGCCCCCTACAGGAGTAGGGCACTAGGCAGGAAAAAGCTTGACTACGCCTATGGGCAGTTCCGGGGGAATACACCCACTCTCAGCTTTAGGCACTCAGTTTTTGTTACAAGCAGTGTCAGAAGAATGTTAACTCCAGAGGGGTGGGTGCGGTGTCTGTCAATGATCAGAAAAATGTATTTTACGGCAAGTCGAAAATACCATTTTCTCTTTCTTTGATGGACACAGCTCCTGATTCTTCTTAACCATTGGACATCCCAAAGCAGTGTTAAAAACAATACACCCTCAAAGAAGACCAGGTACTCTAAACCACAGCCTGAAAAACCTTGCGGCCAAAAGAAGCATCCACAGATGCCAACACATCCATATAAAAACATTGTAAAAGTGTGCACCGATGACCAGGTGGCCGCCTTGCAAACCTGCGTCACTGACGGATAATGACGGAAAGCCCAGGAGGCACTAGGTGCCCTAATAGAATTAATGAAGAATTACAGGGAAAGGAGGAATATGACACTTGATGAAATAGGCCCACCCCTATATCTTTCTGATCCATCTGGAAATGGTCAAAGAGGAAGCGGACAACCCTTTGTGAGGTCCACCTTAGCACAATAGAGAGTCTGACTTCCTAAAAGACTCCGTAACTGCGAGGTACACCCTAATTGCCCGGATCACATCCAAGTCAATTTCCTTAGGATGTTTAGGCCTGGGACACAGAGAAGGCAACACAATGTTTTCAGTCAAATGAAAGTCAGAGACCACCTTAGGAAGGAATGACGGACAGGGGCAAAGCACAACCTTATCCTTGTGAATCATCATAAGGTGAACGACAGGATAACTCCGCCAGTTCTGACACTACGCACAGAGGTGAAAGCCACCAAAAAAGGCCACCTTCTGGGACACCATAAGCAGGATAAAGCTCCCGAATATTTTCAAAGGAAGGCTTCTGTAGAGCTAAAAACACCAAGTTAAGATCCCAGGGTGCCTACAGAGCTCGTACTGAAGGAGCCAAATGTCAGACACCCTGAATAAAAGGTACGCACCATGGAGTGTGTGGCCAAAAGGTTGTTGGGGAAAAAAAACCGCCAAAGCCAATACCTGGCCCTTGATGGTACTCAAGGCCAATTGCTGTTCAACCCCCCATTTAAGGAAGGTTAAGATTAAATCCACCGGAGGATGAACCCCAAGAGACTCAAACCAAGTAATGTGTGTCTTCCATGTACAACGGTAGATCTTCCTAGAAGTAGATTTCCTAGCTTTCAACAGGGTGGGAATCACCGACCCAGACAAACCTCTATCGTTCAGCACCTGGCCTTCAATAGCCAACCTGTCAAAACCAGCGACTGTAAAGCAGGATGGAAGATTGGTCCTTGCGACAGCAGATCCACCTTGAGAGGAAGTCTCCGAGCATCGGCGACCAGCCGTACCAGATCAACCTGGAAACCGACTAGAGCGCTACAGGTGGGACCGTCCACTCAAGGCAAAAATGCTTAGGAACCACTGCGTTTTGGACAACGCACTGTTTTGACAGTGACCCACCAATGGACCACGTACTGGACCCCGCAAAAGGCTGGCAAAATAGGAAATAGCCCCATGTAAGTCATCTGCCATGACGCGGACGAGCAGGCAGGGTACCCTGATGGTCCCGCAGCGCTAAAAAGGGCCAGGTGTTCCACATAATAATGGCAGCAAGGCTGTCTTTAAAAAATTAACCGCCCCCACAGCACCACCCCTTCCAAGGGTCACGTCAAACTGACCGCATGGGCCTAGCAGGCCGCAGCCTAAATTTTCCTGGAGGCCCAGCCTTAAGTGCACGGATCAGAGTCTGGTAGATGCCCAAAGAAAGAGTGGGGGCTTTAGCCAAACTCATAACCCCACCCCGGGGGGGGGGGGGGGGGTCAAAAGAAAAAAAATTGCCAGGACCAGAGATACCAGCAAGTAACTAGGTCCTTACTCCAGACTTGGCAGAAAAAAACCAAGTGCCTATAGCTGAGAGTGGGTGTATACCCCCTGGGACTGTCCATAGGAGTAGTTGAACTTTTTCCTGCCTAGTGTCCTACTCCTGCAGGGGGCAGTATAACCCAATGGTTAAGATGAATCAGGAGCTGTGTCCTTCAATGAACGAAAGCAAAAAAAAAAAAAAAAAAAAAAAAAAAATATATATATATATATATATATATATATATATATATTTTTTTTTTTTTTTTGACATAACTGTCACTTTTTTTTGTTTATAGCGCAAAAAAACAAAGAAGTGATCAAATACCACCAAAAGAAAGCTCTATTTGCAGGAAAAAAATAGGACATCAATTTTATTTGGGTACAGCGTCGTACGACTGCGTAATTGTCAGTTAAAATAATGCAGTGCTGTATCACAAAAAAATGGCCTGGTCATTAAGGGGGTAAAACCTTCCGGTCCTTAAGTGGTTAAGTATTTTATTTTTCAACCAATATAATTAAGTATGGTGTTTACTAGTGTCATTCAGTTTGAGAAGTAGAGGATCGTGAATGCGGCCCTCAACACTCCCAGAGTGCTGAGGGCCACACAATTGCAGCCCATTTTCCGGCGCTGAGGTACACTGTGTCAAGTTAATTTCAAAATCAAGGAGCTGTACCACCAAAAATGTGTAGTTGCAATAACCCCACAGCACTGGTGTCAGTTTAACTATTGGTGGCCAGTGGGAGTCTTCTTGCACACACACACATCCCAACCCATGCATTGGTGGTGTTAACTCCCACCTTGCATTGCTGGTCAGTGATGGTGCTGTTAATCCCTTATTCTCTGCATTGGTGGTCAATGGAAGTGCTGTTAACCCAGCCCCCCCCCCCGTTGCCCCCATACACACACCCACCCTCCTTGGTAGCTGGTGTTTGTCCTAAAGTACAAGCAGAATGAAAGGAGAAAGAGTGCACAAGTGCACAGACAGGCAGAAACGATGCCTCTTGACAGTACTACAGGTGTCAGTGCTGAAAAACACAGTGGTGGAACCAGCCTAGGACGCCAAGTTTAGGGAACACACACAAAGTGCCAGTGGGCATGTATTGGGCACCAGAGGTTTCCAAGTTAAAGTTCAACTCCAGATATTTGTGTGTGTATACACCAATCCTGATTCCCCGTCAAGGCATGGACTTCACTAGACCTTCGAAGCTATGCTGTAGCTGGCACCAAGCCATCAGTAGCAGATTTTTGCAAGTCCTGTAAGTTGCAAGGTGGGGCCTCTGTGAATCGGACTTGTTTTTTTAAGCACATCCCATTCTGGCTCATCCCTTTCACAAGACATTGGCTAATCAAGCCTGCCCTGACTGTTCTCTAATTAAAAAGGTTATCCAGATATTCCATTATAGGGATGTCCTGAGAGTAATTCATAACAAGAATTGGGGATCTGAACCTGGCATGGTGCCCACCATAGTAATGGCAGGGGAAAGGCAGTGTAGAACTGGCCATAACGGATTTCTTTGACGCAGTTTGTCAGCTAAAACATGTATTGCAATATTTGTGAACTAAATATCCCCGTTTTTCATTGCATAGTTTGCTGAAAAGGGTGTAGCAGTGTGCAGAGGGTCCATCCAGAAATTGTAGTCGTAATGTGGTGTATATCTATATTTTCTCAAGAATTGGGGCTAGTTACCTGGGAGAAATCCTGAGGTGCAGTGGAGAGACCAAAGTTGAGGGCACCAATCTAACAGTGCTGTGCGTCCATTCCAAAACGCAGGCATTGATGTGCCAAGAAGAAAAGTAGGTATTCTTGATGTCTACGTAGGCAGGAGGGTCTTCTGGTTGGAGAAAACCATACCCCAACTGGCAGATTTTATGCAGAGTTTTTGTACACAGAGAAAGGTGTCGAGTGCCTTAAAACCCAGCATGTCTTCTTTAGCTTCAGGAAATATGAACAATAAATCCTCTGGAATCTTTCCCTTTCTGGGAGTGGTTAGGACCCCTCAAGAGAGGGGCGCTGTACCTGAGTAACATGGATATCCATCAATCTTTGTGGGGATACTGGCAAGTTGGACAACATGAAGCAGGGGGAAGGCAATTCCAGATTTTTAGACTGTGGATACAACCTTCTGGACCTAGGTGTCTGGAATATCACAAGTCCAGATAGCCAGAAAATATCAACAGACGTCCTCCTCACTTTGACATGCTGGGGCACCCACTATCGTGAAAAGGGTTCTCAGATTTTGTGGAATTGAGGGTTCAAGACTTCCAGCAGAAATGATTTCCAAGCTTTGAGTTAGAGGCCTGAGAGAAACCAAAAGAACTTTTCTTATTCTCTGAAATAGAGGGCTTTCCAGATTAAGATTAACTTTTTCTGGGGCACATTTTCACAGTGACCTCCTTTATAAAGGATTAGCCAAAGAGGTGCTTCCCATCAAAGGGCATTTGCAAGAGGCGTTTCTTTCATTGAGGTTTAACAGACCATTAATTGAGCTTAAAATTGTAGTAATGTCCAATTTTTAACCTGTACGCCTATACGGGTAAGCCTATAATAAGGCTTACTGTAGGTACAGTAAATATCTCCTGCACTCTGAAGGGACGGCATACTTGTGCCGTCCTTTTAGAGCTCCGCACTGCGGCCATGAATCCCGCGTGCATGCACGGGAGTGAAAACTTCACGGCTTGGCCATTCATACAGCGGAAGCTCGCAAACCCGTAAGGAAGACCAGGTGAAGATGAAAGCAGCGGTGACAGTGCACCGCGAGGGCATGGTTTTAAGGTAAGTATGCAATAATGTGCAAGTATGCGGTGCATACTAGCACATTATAACATTAACTTATAGGTGGACTCTTTTTTTATGGACATTACTACCACTTGTGCCATCCTTTTAGAGCTCCGCACTGCGGCCATGAATCCCGCGTGCATGCACGGGAGTGAAAACTTCACAGCTCGGCCATTCATATAGCCGGAGCCCGCAAACCCGTAAGAAAGACCAGGTGAAGATGAAAGCAGTGGTGACAGTGCACCGCAGAGGCATGGTTTTAAGGTAAGTATGCAAGAGGGACTGGCAGGAACACAAGGTACTTCCCACAAGGAAGCAATATAAAGAACAGGATATCTTTTCATCCTAAAGAAACAAATACAGAGGCACCGCTAAATGCACACTGTGTCAAGCTAGATCTAGGCGCTATTGGGCTATTTTCGTCATAGCGCATGCTCCAAAATGTGTCACGAGTTGATGATGTCACTGGCGCAGGATTTGCGGTCCACACTTGCGTTCCAGCCCTCACTTCCGTCAGTCTCCACCTTTCCTCCTCGGATGATGGGTGGACACCTACAGAGGGGATAGAGGGAAGACGACTTGCTACACCAGCTGGAAGCTTCCAAATCCTATCGTCCAGGACGACACACATGAAAAATGTGAGCTTTTAATCAGCTTGTCATTCACTATTAAAAGTACATTTACAGTCTGCATTTAGAGGCGCCTCTGTATTTGTGTCTTTTTCATGTTTGGGAAAATCGCTTCTGTCATTCCTCCTTTGCTGATGGCTGCCTAAGAACTTGTGGACTTATTCTCTAGTGGTGGCCCAAAATTTCTGGACACTAAGTTTTACTAAGGCTTTTTTCTACTATTCATTGCCCATGAACCAGCGCCAATCCATCTGTATCTGTGTTGCTATATCTTTTCATACAAGTACATGGAGCAGGTACATATCAGGAATATGAAAGGTTGGGTTTATATTATTTAAGGGTCCTCCACATGTGTATGGACAGAGGACCCATTCTGAATATTTGTATAAAAATATCTGCTAGCCCCTCAAAACCAGAGTAGGGCCACAGGCATGAGTTACAGTTGTTGGACAGAGTGCGCCATCAGGATAGATCCAGGATCCCAAGATTTGCCCATGGACCAGACACTATCAGGATTTGGCAACAATGACAGGTTGCAGGACAGGGTTTGCAGGGGAGAATGAGGCCTTGGAAAAGGCTTCCAGCCTTTTATCCATAGGGTCTTAAACATTGGGATGTTTTCTACAGGGACAGTTAGAGTCTTGTTAATAAGGGAACTGGTTTGGTCCACTCTTAAGAATTTCTCCTTGATACGATATTGCTGGGCAAAGCGTTTGGGAGGAGCAAAGAGTTTATCTGGTTTAGGCCAATCACTTTAAAACAAAGACTGCAAAAGGGAATGAACTAGTAAAGTCCTAGTAGGATGTGGGCTTTTTAGTAGATCCCTGGCTGTTAACTTTAGGCATAGCTGACACAGGTAGCTCCGAGTCTAGGGAAGTCCAGAATATGTTAAGGACCAATATGATGACCTTAAAATCTGGCGTTGTCTGGAGACAGACTCCTCCTGTTCGTGCTCCTCAAATAAGGATATGGCACATATCTCCTCATCCTAAGTTGACAGAAAAAGCTGCAGAACCAGGAAAATCAGAGATACCGTGCCTTGAAAAAGTATTCATACACCTTGAAATTTTTTTCATGTTATAACCAAAAACGTAAATGTATTTTATTGGGATTTTATATGATAGACCAACACAAAGTGGCACATAATTGTGAAGCGAAAAGAAAATGATAAATTGTTTTGACTGGGCCATTCTAACACACTATAATCTAATCCATTCCATGTTAGCTCTGGCTATATGTTTAGGGTCTTTTGTCCTGCTGGAAGGTGAACCTCCGCCCCAAGTCTTTTCAGACTCTAAAAGGTTTTCTTCTAAGATTGCCCTGTATTTGGCTCCATCCATCTTCCCTTTAACTCTGACCAGCTTCCCTGTTCCTGCTGAAAAAAGCATCACCACAACATGATGCTGCCACCACCATGTTTCACGGTGGAGATGGTGTGTTCAGGGTGATGTGTAATGTCAGTTTTCCGCCACACATAGCTTTTAGTTTTTAGGCGAAAAAGTACAATTTTGGTCTCTTATGAGCAGAGC
>NC_138769.1:178011534-178111534 GCF_965119305.1 Pelophylax lessonae | reverse complement strand
ATCGTTTAAGGAGAAACATGCATTTTAAATCTATGCTTGAACAAGCTTCTGATTGCTTGGGTTTATGAACATACAGACCAAATACGCAACTATTGTTAAATACTCTGTGCATAAACATACTGTAACTATCGATATAAACAGGGTACATTTTTTTCAACTGTACCTGTTACTTGAGATTTACAACTTTCCCTGTGACCTGCCTACTGGAGTGTATTAAGTATTAGTGGAACTATTGTACAGCTAGATCAAACTTTGATAGTTTTTTCTGTATTTTAAAGTTGTTTGTGTTCTACTGATTTGTTCAGATATGTTGTTTTTTATTCTTTTCGTATAAATAAAATTTTATTTTTACCTTTTGTGTATTGAGTCTGAAGTACAGAGAAAATTAAGAAAATTTAAGACCTCATGCACACAGAACGTTTTAATCCATCTCCTGGATGCATTTGCTCCAGGGGAGGAATAAGCAGGGGCTATACATGTGCCTAAAGCCGCGTTTTGCAAATGTGTTTAGGTGCATTTAGTGCTTGAGTGTTTATTCATTCCATTGGCCAGATTTTTAATTGATTCTGGCCACTGCAATGAACACTCAAGTGCTAAATGTGCCTAGAACTTCAGCGCGTTTAGAAACTCTGGTTTGATGCTCAGCAACTGTTACATTGTTACTCAATGTGGAGAGTTTAACATTTGTTCTAACAGAAATCCATGAGGTCACTGCTTTCTCTGAGTACTTTCAAGTTTTAGCCTGTGTTAAGCGCAGGTGGAGGAAGAGTAGTGCTGCCCCCAAAACCTATTAGGATGCTTTTATACAATTAGTTTACCAACAATTAAAATGATCTTGAACACTTTCATTCATTTTTGCTCTGGCATTCCTTACTATATTTTTATGGTTTGAATTACTGCTGGGTGCCCATTGAGGGAAGCCTTGTTGTGTGAAATCCACCTTGCCAGAATTATAAAGCTTGTTTGAATGTCATACGACTGCACATGCAAGTTTAAAAGTTCCCAAAGCCTTTTTAAATAGCTTGCTGGGTATAGAGAAAAAGGAGACCAAGGCAAACCCTAAAATCCTTTAATATTTTTACCAATTTACTAAACAGAATAGTCTTCAAGATTTACTTTTAATTTATGTGGTATGTCATGTTATTATTGGCCACTGAGGGACTCCGGAGTTGCAAGACTGTCAGAATGTCCAAAAGTAGCCTAATAGAGGGGCAGCACACCAAACACTAACTGGCTAAA
Source organism: Pelophylax lessonae (assembly GCF_965119305.1). Classification (NCBI taxonomy): domain Eukaryota; kingdom Metazoa; phylum Chordata; class Amphibia; order Anura; family Ranidae; genus Pelophylax; species Pelophylax lessonae. Next base: position 178,110,295 of record NC_138769.1, on the reverse strand, counting down.
GACAACATCAGATAACTGGGGACCGACTGCAGCTCAGAGAGCAAATTGAAGGACCTAAGGCCAGAAAGTGGCATCAAATGAGACTGAAACATTCATGTGCAAGAACTTGGGAACAAAGGTTTAAGTCAGGGGTCGGAAACCTTTTTAGCTGAGAGAGCCATGAACACCACATATTTTCAAATGTAATTCCGTGAGAGCCATACACTATATTTCAGGGGTCGGGAACCTTTATTTAATATTCATGGGCCGCAGCTATACAGTGAGTAGATGGAACCGTGTGAAAGTGTCTGGAGTCCGGTAGGGAATAGAGCAGAGCAGGCATGTATGCAATGAGGCCGGAGTGGTGAAGCGCCTGCAGGCCTGCAAGTGATGGAGGCGAGTATAGGCCCTGAGAAAATTGCGGCCGGCCGCTAAAGGCCTTAGAAGGGGATGTGAGAGGCAGTTTCTGCGGGACCCCGGGTGTCAGAGGGGAAGGAGATCATGTCTGTTGGGGCACAGGGAGGGGATGGCAGGTCTCCTTACCGAGCGGCGATTGCCAAGGCCCTCAGATGCACAGCACACGAGCCGGCAGCGGTACCGCGTGTAGGTCGCGGGGTCCGTAGCACGACAATCCGGTCACCCAGAGACAAACTGAGGGTAGCCCACAAAGTGTACCATCGATGGGTGAATAAATATCCTTGGCACCGGGCACAGCTACGCAGATGCCACTGGATTGAGTGGTAGATGAGGCGGAGCTCTGGGACTACACGCCCAGCGCGGCTCACGTCCGGACACGCCCCCCTTTATTAAAGATTTGTCTGCGAGCCAGATGCAGTCATCAAAAGAGCCATGTCTGGCTCGCGAGCCATAGGTTCCCTACCCCTGGTTTAAGTGGTAGCCTTGCAAATGTAGGAAACGATTGATGCTGGAAAAAAAAAACAAAACAAAAACTAACGACTCAAAGATCTAATAGAATCCGCTTAGACAGATAAGGATAGAACATAATTCTTGAAGGCATAGGCTTGGATGATGGAGATGAAAGACCCAAAATTCAGAGCACCCTTCCAGGGTCCAGAAAGAGAATCAGTCTTTTTTTAAAGCAGCTGCTAAAAGAGAGGTTCTCACGGCCTAAAACATCCAGAGAACAGAAGGAAGTTTTCTTTGAGCGAATAGAAACTTAACAGAACAACAATGTCCTAGGTGAGGTAAATGTCAGAAACTATCTGGACCTCATCATCACCTTGTTCCTATGCAAATTGAGAAAGGATTCCTTGTAGGATAAAGTTACCAGTTCCAACACTTACTTCCCAGAGGTAAAGGCCACAATGAATACCACCTTGTAAAAATTGGGTTTATATCTGAAGATTCCCATGTGGCCAATCTTGCGTTTGGTAGCAAGTTGTGTATACACCAAAAAAAAGGGGTGTACCTGAAAGAAAATAAACTGCCCAATCCCTCAGCCTCGAGAAACAAACTTGAACCTGTGTCAGAGGTGTATAAAGAGGTAGTAGGCAGCAATGAATCTTTGACCTTGTCACTATAGGCTACACAGCCATGTCTGTTGGGGTTTAGCAGTAATTATGCAGAGAAGGCCATAATCTACTTTATATAGGATTGTGCTGGGTTTACCTACTTTATATAGGACCTTTCACATACTTGAGGACTACTGGTCATGTCAATGTACCAGATTGTTCTTGACATTCCACTCTATAATGCCTAGGCTACTACTAGGAAAGTTGCTTGCAGTAATCCTGGCACATTTTATATGACGGTAAGCACATAAAAACTGATATAAATGCTTGGATCCTCAAGTTCACCTCTCCTACGAGGCTGAAGGGGAGACAGGCTAAGCCCTGTTCCCTCAGAGGTTTCATTGCTATGCTGCAATTGTAAATATGAGGCAGACACAACAGTTGGTGGAGCTGAGCTGGAACACAGAGAGGTTCACATACACTATGCAAGCTGAAGTGGTGGAAACAAGCAAGACGCTCAAGTGAGCTTACTCTACCCCAATATCAACATCAGATTACCGGGTTCGTGTACCACCACCTGGGGAAAAGTGTTAACTCCAAGCTGCAGCAGAAAATATGGGTGGCTGCCAGCACTGACTAGATTGCTGGCTTCCCAGCACGCCAGTTCGACGGAAGTTGGTCATAACACCAGCTCCTGTAGAACAGACAGCTGTACACAAGAGACAAAAGTTACTACCAAACCAACCAATTTAGTCCGATTACCCCGTGTACCTAGAGTAAAGGAAAAACTCTTTTACGCATTGCCCTACTAATTATAGCCTGTTTTTGACAATACTGCCTCAGACAGACTCAAATCCAATTAGGGGAAAAACATTTAGAAAAAGGAGTCTTGAGAGACAGGGGTCTGATGAAAAACTACTTTAACTCTGGACAAATAATAATCCAAACATACTAGTTTGACCTGAATAGTGAAGTCCTGTGTTAACTGAACACAGAGGGGTAGCCACCTCAAGACTGTTGCTGACTGAAGAAATGGAAAATAAATTTACTGCTCTCATTGGGGAACATCAGTATGAACAGGGAAAACCTGTGCTTGCTGGGTGACTGGAGAGACTACCAGGATTTAAATATATCTAGTATTATTCTGCCAGTTGGTTGAATTGAGAAGCTTCCAGGATTTCAAATATCTGGCATGAATCCACCCTGAGAATACTAGAAAAAAGGCATGCTGGTTGTGAGTGGGGTTATCTTGTTGGCTAACACTTTCTTTGTTGCAAGTGTCGCTTTCTCTTGTAGAAGGCCATCTAACCTGGCAGGTTAAGAAATCTTGTGTCCCTCAAAGGACAAGAAACAAACATTTTTTGTCGAGCCAACTGTAATCCGGTAAGACATCAGGTATGACTCGGTTTTATGTTGCTTAGTGTGATAATGTCTGTAATACAAGTCGAGAAAACAGAGACCAAAAATCTTGGCATATTTAAACATGCTTGCACAAACAGCAGCAGGAAAACTTTTCCAATATCATAAAGAAGTAAAAGCCAAAGCAACTAGTATAAACAAAGCATAAAAACAATGGGTTAATACATAATACTACCTCCAAATTAGTTTACAATGATGTCATGCCAAACACCACCACTCTGAAAATGGGCATTTTTAGAAAGATGCACAGCAGCTAAAGTGATATTAAATAGCCAGGATTATTGCTCACTATGATACCATTATACCTACAGCCGTCAAGACGGAGATACTGAATGGCAAGTTAGGATTGTAAATTTTGTTTTATTTAGAGGCATGTTCAAGACTTTACTCCTTTCTCTATTTTTCATTTGGTGACATCCTGAAACAAACGGGTGCTCACTTCACTTTTCTGTGCTACTATTTTAGGACCAGTGGTCACAGATAAAATGTCTTATTAACCATTCAAGAGTACTTCTATTCCATGCTACAGAAAATGAGCAAAGCATTCCAACCGTACTAAGACAAACAGCTGGTTGCTATTGGCAAACCCCCCAGTTTTTGCAGCTGTGGTCAGCGCTAAGATTCAATAAACTAAAGAGGTGGATTCTGGAAGAGTAGCCATTTCTTCATTTTCAACATGTTTATGAAGCTTGACACAAAGACTGATAAATCAAGATTAAAACCAGTGTAGAATTAGAGACAGCCATATGTACAGTATTTGAATGGAAAGCCTGTATATAACAAACATTTATCATATGTGTGGCAACTTGAGATAGCACATGACCTCTGACAAACAGGTTTCAGAGTAATTTTAATGCTACTCTGGATTTAACTTGACTAACTGGTAGCAATTGAGCACATCTCTTTTTTCATGGCAGCAGTTATCTAAAACGTTACAATAACAGCATCAAAAGTAGAATGGTGAAAGATTGGTTTTCCATTGTACTGCTGAACTGGCATAATGCCCACTTTAAAAGCAATTCACTGCTCATCACTAAAATCTGGCAGACACGACACTAAATGCTTTGAGCGACCAGGAAAAAATAATAATAACTAATAAAAGCAGGGGAGCGAAGCAGGAATAAAAGGGGAAGCCTCCCTCATGAAGACAGCATAGATGCATACACAAACAATATAAATCAAGCAAACTGCTGTAGAAATTAATAAAATACATACTTGGGTGGAAAAAGAAAAAGAAGAAAGTTTAACGCCACACACAGAATAGTAACAAGCTAAACTTAATCTGCTCAAAAGATGAATTTACCAGCAGGCTTGTATTAGGTATAGAACTACTAAACAAAAGCAAAATATATATTTACATTCCCCTATTGTTCTGGTGCAGCGAAAACCTACTCTATTCCGCCAATCACTTGTCAACCATGTCGGCTATGTTTTATTTACCAGCCAAAGTAATGAGTAAATATGTGATCATAAAACTCTTCTTTCGAGCAGACAGCTTCGGATTTCTCTCTACCCCCTTCTCTCTTATAAACACAGGTAATGATTAAGACAGCTTTCAAAAAGTCTTTTGACTGTCAATAAAACTAATTCTATTCCCCTTTCCACATGGGGGTGAAAAAGGGTCTTCACAAATGAAAATTCAAATTAAAATCCTGATTATAGTGTAGTGTGACAACACCTGTATTTATAATTTTACTGTCAGCTAGCTGGTGGTGTTTAACAAAGGCCTGCAGGAGGGAAGTAAGAGGAATTTGTCTGTAACATATCAGGAGGACACTGGACACTTTGCTTTGAAATGTGCCTTGTTGATAAAATAACCCTTATCTGTAACATCCTAGCATATTAAACCCAATGTTTTTTTTAGGTTATGTGTAGCCCTATTTCTTCACAGTTCTGAACAGTTTAATAGTTTTCTTTGAATACAACCCCAAACTGTTCTACAGCTTACAAAGCCAATCTGTACATACGTTTGCAGCTGTGCATTTCTAAAAATGTTTGGTATCTTTATCTAGAGTGAAACATCGTACTAAAACGATTTCCTTAATTGTACAGGTAACTGTAACAGGTTATTTTCAAATATTGTAGGTCATACTCAACATATTTACCCCCATTACCCTGTATTTGCAAAGCAAAAGATCAAGAGGCAATTTTTGCTTCCGGATCTTGTCCAATTTCTGTAAATGGCAGGGTTGTGGCACAGGTATGAACCACCCACTGCCAGTCTGGTAATAAAAAAAAAAGCTGCTGCAGATCTCAACACAATGGTGCTTGCAGATACCTTAAAGAACCCATACATGTTTTTTCAAACCGAGTCATGAGACAATTATTTATATTTACAGCCTGTTATGAGAGAGGCATGACAGTTTGTATTGTGTCCTCTATTGAAAAGGGTTTTCTTGGCCACCAACTTTGACTTGTGAGTCACTGACCCAGAACAAGTAGGTGAAATAGAAACCTTGTTTTTAATGGTGGCTGTAACAAGCATATGGATGGTTGGAACATCAATGACATTAAGCCTATATTACATCAGAGTGGCACAATACAGCGGGTAAAATAAGTATTGAACACATCACCATTTTTCTAAGGAAATATATTTAAAAGTATTGAACACGCTAACAGAAATGTATTTAATACTTCATACAAAATCCTTTGTTGGTAATGAGAGTTTTAAGATGCCTCCTGTATGGAGAAACTAGTCGCATGCATTGCTCGGGTGTGATTTTGGCCCATTCTTCCACACAGTCTTCACATTTTGAAGGTTCTGTGGGCCTCTTCTATACTCTTTAGTTTTTTTTATAGATTTTCTATTGGATTCAAGTCAGGTGATTGGCTGGGCCATTCTAGCAGCTTTATTTTCCTTATTTGAAACCAATTAAGAGTTTCCTTGGCTTTGTGTTTGGGATAATGGTCTTGCTAAAATGTCCACTCTTGTTTCATCTTCATCATCCTGATAGATGGCAGCAGATTTCTATCAAGAATGTCTTGGTACGTTTTTTTTTTTCATCCTTCCTTCAATGACATGAGGTTTGCCAGTATGCTGAAAAACAGCCCCACACCATGATGTTCCCACCTTCAAACTTCACTGTTGGTATGGTGTTTTTAGGGTGATGTGCAGTGCCATTTGACCTCCAAATATCGTGTGTATTATGGCATCCAAAGAGTTCAATCTTGGTCTGACCAGACTATATTCTCCCAGTATTTCACAGGCTTGTCTAAATGTTGTGCAGCAAACTTTAAATGAGCTTCAACAAGCTTTTTCAGCAATGGAGTCTTACGTGGTGAACGTGCATACAGGCCATGGCGGTTAAGTGCATTACTTGTTGTTTTCTTTAAAACAGTTGTACCTGATAATTCCAGGTCTTTCTGGAGCTCTTCACAAGTGGTCCTTGGCTCTTGGGACTTCTCTTCTGATAATTAATTTCACTCCTCTGTCAGAAATCTTGCGAGGAACACCTGGTCATGGCCAACTTATGGTGCAATGATGTTCTTTCCACTTTCCAGATCATGGCCCCAACAGTGCTCACTGGAACATTAGGAAGTTTGGAAATCCTTCTGTAACCAATGCCATCAGTATATTTTGCAACAATAAGGTTGCAAAGGTCTTGTGAGAGCTCTCTGCTTTTACCCATCATGAGATCTTTCTCGTGTGACACCTTGGAAATGAGACATTTTTATAGGCCATCAGTTGAGACTGAACCAGCTGATATTAATTTGCACTGACAAGGGGAAGGATTACTTTCTAATTACCGATAGATATTAGCTGGTGTCTTGGCTTTCCATGCCTTTTTGCACCTCCCTTTCTTCATGTGTTCAAACTTTTTCCCTGTATCATTCCAATTTATTACACATAACTTAATTTATGAACTTGTTTTGGTTTCTATGAATGGATAGCATGGGTTGTTACCTACATGTGGTGAAAATTGCATGTCAATAGCACCTAGAAAAATGGTGACGTGTTTAATGCTTATTATGTATGGACTTAGCCCTGTCTTGAAGCAACTGCTGTGTGTACAGCAGCGTAAACCATTGTATGGAGAACTTAAAGTGGTTGTAAACCCTTACATACACCCAGTGAAGTGGCTGGCCTCAGGTGCAACACAGATGAAACAAATCCTCCTACATAACTTGTACCTGTTAATCTGCAGTCTTCTCTACTCTACAGTTGTTCATAAATTTGTCTGAGCTTTCAGAAAAAAGGGGACATGGAGCTAAAGTTTGAGCTGACTGGAGGAAAGGGACACCCCTGGCCCTTCACACAGGAACAGAGCTGAGGCTGTCAATCTCTTGGTGTCCGGAAAACCTGTCAGAAGTGACTCATGTACAGACTTTCCTGACTGGAGACTGCAGAGTGCTCTCCCCTTGCCGCAACGCCCTGAGCGGTGGCAGCAGGTCGCCTCGCAAGGTGGGAAGCGTCGCAGAGGTTCGCGACGGGGCTCCGCCCGGGCCTCCCAGCACGACTGAACGTTGCTTACTCTCGCTAGAGACTTGCCGGACGGTGGACTCAACTCAACTTCTGCTGCTAAGGGGGGCTTGTCTAGGTCCCCCTGTTGTTATGGTGGTATTTGCACTATGTTGTTAAATATGCTTGACTTATATATTGACGGGTTCAGGGTGGGTTTTTTCCCCCCTGCGGACTGGGGCTGACCCGGGGCCCTCAGGGGCCGTGGGTCCCCCCCAGCCTGGCTACAGGTCATGTTTGCTTCATTGTTGATGTTCAATGGCTCGGAGATGCATTGCTCCTCTCACTGGTGGTTCAGTCACTACCCCGCAGTAGGTGGCCCCGTGGGTCTGGGTAATCCCGAGTCCTTGAGGGTTTTTTTCTCCCTTCTTTTTTTGGTTATGGTTAGTTGGAGCTGCCCCCTCTTTTTTGAGGTTGAGGGGGCGTGTCCCTTCGGGATGGCTCTCCATGCTGGGGATGGTTTTTGTCTCCTGCTCTCTCTTTTCTACTCATTGTTTCCACTGTCCTATTCTCTCTGTCTGTCTCCCCCCTGCCCTCTCCCCTCTTTTTCCCACCCCCTTCTCTCTTTTCCTTTTCTTGGGTGGTCTGGGGGGGGGGCCTGAGGCCCACGGTGGAGGTGTGGAGCAATGCGTCTTGGAGTTCTTTTTGCTTCCCTTGCTGATCGGGGCTAGACCTTTGATCGCATGTTGTTTACCGGTTCTTGCCGACTGCCCATCGCTGTCTTATGGCTGATGTACTGCGAGTGACCTCGTACAATGTACGGGGGCTTTGCTCTCCCAATAAGAGGGGAAGGATGTGGCAGGAACTGCGTCACTTGCGCCCTGATATGCTTTACTTACAAGAGACGCACTTCACTGCCTCCTCCACTCCCCGCTTACCTACCCAGATGTTTTCCCAGTGGTATCATAGTGTATCCCCAATTGCCAAAGCCAGGGGGGTTGCCATAGCCATCCACAAACAATGTCCCTTTGTACTCATGGACTCCCTAACGGATCCTGAGGGGCGCTTCCTATTTCTGAAGGGCACGATCCATGGCCACACGTACACTCTTGCTAATGTGTATGCGCCTAACTCTAGAACAGTCTCCTTTTTGTCCTCAACCCTTGCCAAGCTCAAGGGGTTTCGGGAGGGCATTGTTCTCTTGGGGGGAGATTTTAATGTGGTACTTGATCCCTCCCTGGACTCCTCCTCGGGATGCTCTCCTCTCTCTTTTCGAGCTCAGAAGCACCTTCGGAGGCAGTTCAGGGCCCTGCATTTGGTAGATTGCTGGCGGATCCTCAATCCCGGGGTTAGGGACTACAGCTACTACTCCAAAGTTCATGACATGTACTCCAGACTGGATTTGTTCATGGTGGATCAGTACCACCTGGACTCTGTCCTTGCCGCTTCGATTGGGTCCATTACCCTCTCTGATCACTCCCCGGTCTCCCTGACGATCACGCCCCCCGGTGCTCACCGTGTGACCCGGACGTGGCGCCTCAATGAAAACCTCCTGGATGACCCCTCCATTTTGGATCAGGTTACTGGAGAGGTGCGCTCCTATTTTGAGCTTAACTCTTCGCCTGATGTCTCCCCGTCCGCTGTCTGGGAGGGCCATAAGGCTGTGATCAGGGGGGTCCTCATTTCGCATGGTGCACGATTGAAGCGGCAACGACAGCAGGAGATTTCTGACTTGTTGGATCGTATCCACGATTTGGAAATCAAACATAAGCGTGCCAGGGCTCCTGAGGATGCTTGTTCCCTAGAGGAGCTCAGGAACACCTTGTCTTCCTGCCTGGACAGACGGGCCCGGGATAAGCTGCGCTTCTGGGCACACCGTTTTTATGAGCATGGGAACAAGTGCGGTCGCTTGCTGGCCCGAATGCTACATAAAAGGTCGGAAGCCCGGCATGTCCACGCCTTGGAGACACCTGAGGGTAAAGTTGTCAGTTCCCCTCGCATAGCCACTTGCTTCCAACGCTTTTACGAGTCCCTGTACCATCTCCCTCGGGCTGGGGGGGGTCAGCCGTCCGACATTCAAGACTACTTGGCAGACTCCGGTCTCCCCAGGCTCCCGGATGGGGTCCTGGAGGAGTTGGAGGCTCCCATTACCGAGACGGAGGTGAGCAGGGTGGTATCTGGCTTGCCTGCAGGCAAGAGCCCGGGCCCGGATGGCTTCACAAACCACTATTATAAGTCCCTGCTCCCCGTTCTTGGCACCCATATGTGTACCTACTTTAACGCGGTGTCGGATGAACGGCCCCTCCCACCTGAGGCGCTGTTGGCCCACATTGTAGTACTTCCGAAACCGGGTAAGGACCCCCACCACTGTGCCAGCTATAGGCCCATCTCTCTCCTCAACGCTGACACCAAGATTTTGGCCAAAATTATGGCGCTTCGCCTCCAAGACCATATCGCGTCCTTGATCCACCCTGACCAGGCGGGATTCATGCCCCTCCGAGAAGCCCGGGACAATACTGTCCGGGCTCTCCATGTGCTCCACTGGGCTCAGCATGGACCGGACAGACTTCCCTGCCTGGCTCTATCCCTGGATGCGGAGAAGGCCTTCGACAGGGTGGCCTGGCCATACCTGTCGGGGGTTCTTCGATCTCTGGGGCTCGGGTCCCGTATGTTGGGGTGGATCTTGGCCCTATATCACGGCCCAAGTGCCAGGGTCAGGGTGAACGGGTTGCTGTCGGATCCCTTTCCCATTTATAATGGCACCCGACAGGGTTGTCCCCTGTCACCCCTTCTTTTCGCCCTGGCCCTGGAACCCTTTTTGAGGAGAGTGAGGGCACTGTCTGACATTGCTGGTGTTACGGTGGGTGGTACGGAACATAAGGTGTCGGCATATGCCGATGACCTGCTGTTCTATCTTGCCCGACCACAGCTCTCCCTCCCTGTACTGGTACGAGAGCTGGATCTGTTCGGGCGACTTTCCAATTTCAAGGTCAATTATGATAAATCTGAATTGCTACCTATTCATGTACCCCCCGACCTGGCTTCGACTCTACGGCGATCCTTTGGCTTTAGATGGCGGGAGGACTACCTCCCATACCTTGGCGTGAACATCTCCCCTGACTTGAAAACTCTATATGACAAGAACTTCGGCGACCTGCTGGCGCGTATCCATCTTGACCTGGAATCGTGGGCATCCCACTCGGTAACTTGGTTCGGCCGCATTAACGTGCTTAAAATGACCATCCTTCCCCGGCTGATTTATTTGTTCAACACGGTCCCCATGCATTTACCGGTATCCTTTTTTAAACGTCTGCGGCGGGCTTTTCTAAAATTCGTCTGGAGGGAGGGGAGCCCCCGCCTGGCCTACGCTGTCCTCAGGCGGACGAAAGCCGACGGTGGCGTCGGGCTTCCGGATGTTACTTTGTACTACAAAGCTATGGCATTAGTTCGTATGCTGAATTGGGCGCACGACGGTCAGACTAAACCTTGGGTCCCCTTGGAGAAAACGCTGGCGGGCCGGAATCTTGCGGGTGCCCCGTGGATTCCTTCGGGCGATCGTGGACGTCACCCCTGACTGTGGCCACACTCCGTATCTGGGATGGCCTTAATGCGTCTGGCGCCATGTCTTCCGGCGTGTCCCCTTTGGCTCCCCTGGGGGGATTTCCCTGGTTCCCCCCGGGGGAGGATGTACGCTTTTTTCGCTCGTGGAACGCTGATGGCAAACTGTACTGCGGGAAGTTTGCCCCGGCAGGCACTTTGCTGCCCCTTGCGACTTTGCGCGATCGCTTCGGCGATTTTCCGATGTCTGACTGGCGCTATAGGCAACTGACTGACTTTTTCGTCACACTCCCAACTGCTCCACGCCCGATAACTGGCCTCTCGGACTTCGAGAAGTGGTTTGTTGACCCTCCGGAGTCCCGCCACCTACTGTCGCACATGTATAAATTGTTGCTGAGCGGGGTATCCTCCTCGCCTCCCTATTTCATGAAGGAATGGGAGAGAGAGCTGGGGGTGGAATTTTCCCCTCCACAACTCTCTCGCATTCTGCGTTTGACCCATGTCTCCTCTATTAGCACCAGGATACAGGAGTCGGCCTATAAATTTGTGGCCCGTTGGTACAGGACCCCTGCCAAGTTGGCTCGGATATTTCCGGGCTCGGACCCCCATTGTTGGAGGGGCTGCGGTCAGGTGGGCACTTTCCTCCACATTTGGTGGGAGTGTCCCCTACTGCAGCCCTTCTGGGACGCTGTACATCTTTGGGTGTCCAAGCTGTCGCTCACCCCTCCTTCCCGTGCTCCCCTTCAATACCTGTTCCATGATACACACTCCTCGATCAAACGCTACAAACGTAGTATAGTTCATTTCCTGCTGAACGCCGCCAAGTGCCTCATACCGAGGCATTGGCGGAGTTCCACCTGCCCCACGCTCTCTGAGTGGAAAAAGGAAGTCAACCTAGTGATGGAAGCCGAAAGACGTGTTCTCACGTCACAGGGTAGGGAGGAACGCTTTAAGGACACTTGGACGGGGTGGATGTATTACTCTGATGAGATCTCGGATGACCACACTCCTAATGTTAGCGGCTGAACTCTGGGACTCCTACCTGGTCTTCTCCAGCCTGGGGCCCGCGCCCCCTGCCCGGACCTCCCTTTCCCTACCTGTTTTATCCTTCATGTTTGTCTTTTCCCCTATACTATCTCTCCCCCCCCTTTTCTTTTTTTTTCTTCTCTTTTCTTGTCTCTCTGAGGCCAGTAGTCGATTCTGCGGCTGTATAAACTGTAACACGGACGCTAATGTGTACTGATGATGGAACTGTGTGTGGTGTCTGTCGGGCCCTCCGGCCTCCTCTGCGGGGATCCCCTTTTTTTTGGGCGGCACTGACAGACACGGCGCATCCTGGGGGTCCATAATTGTATTTGCTGTTTGGCCGATGTTGGCACACGCTTCACAATGCCTGATTAATTGACCCCTATGGACCTTTCTTTTTTTTGTTTCACTAATGATGTCCGGACTGAACATAATGCCGATTGTGCCTTTTCTGTGTTCTTTTTCTCCTACATGCACTTGTGCACTTCTTTGCTATTTTGTATTTCTGTATGTCGTTTTGAATTTGTTAAATAAAGATTATTTAAAAAAAAAAAAAAAAGAAGTGACTCATGTAAACATCAGAGGAACGAAGCAGCAGGCAGAAATGACACTTAAGCCCCGTACACACGTTGCGATTGTCGGCCGCAAATATTCGGCCGCCGACCGATCGGCCGATTGTAGGCTCGTTAGTATGAAGCTTCCGACAGCGCATTTTCGGCCGAACAGAATCTGTCGTGCAGGCATTAAAATTTTTGTAGGCCAACAACCAGAACGGCAGATTGTTCGCCAGTCAGTACAGATTTCGGCCGACAGACAGCAAATTTGCAAGACTGGGCATGCTCAGAAAAGAAAAAAAACACGGAAAGTCAACCATCACATGACATCACTTCTGCAGTCGGCTGTTGTTGGCCGACAAAATTTGTGTGCAGTCTTTTGCACTTTTCAGCGGACAGGACAGCCCTGGACAAAAGACGGCCGATCGTTCGGCCGACGATCGGTACGTGTGTAGGGGGCTTTAGTGCTCTGGATTGAGACAAATATACACTACAGAGCATGGGTGCTCAACTTGTGGCCCTCCAGCTGTTGAGGAACTACAAATCCTATCATCCCTCTGCCTTTGGGAATCATGCTTGCGACTGTCAGCCTTGCAATGCCTCATGGGACTTGTAGTTCCACAACAGCTGGAGGGCCACAGGTGCAGCACCCATGCTATAGAGGTGTATGGTTTGCTCATATTTCATGCCAGATTTACAACCAATTTATTGAGATCTACTAGAAATGGGAGCATATAACAGTATTTTATAAAAGTTTGACAGTGATTAGGTGTGTTCATATTCTGGGAAACGTTGATATGAAATTCTGGACACCACTTGCAAATCAAGTCCTGAAATATCACTAAGGTAATCTTTGAAATTACTACATCATTTATGTCCCAAGATTAGCCTACTTATGCCATGTTCTACAGTAAAAACAAATCGGCACAGTCTTGTTGCAAACCTAAGGCCTGTCTGCAAAGAGACGGGCCACAGCCTTCTGTATAGGAACATATTCGTAACTAGATAAATGTGGTTGGGGTTTTTTTTTTTTTTACTACTCTGCTCTAAAGAGGGTATGTGCCCCTCAAAGTTTGCACCTAATAGCTGTTTTTTACTCAAGAAGTCTTTTAAAAATACAACATGGATATTAATTATACATTTTCTCTCAATTTGCAAATGTTGGATTTTTACTAATTTTGTTCATGAATATTATGAGTAATTAGTAGGATCTGGTATTTATATACACAGAGAAGGGTCTGGGATGCATAATAAACCCTTTGGGGAGGTAAATGAAATGGGTTTATTGGTGTTTATGTATTACAGCACCATGTTTTAAGGTTTTTACAAAAAAAAAAAAAAAAAAATCGTCTGGGAAATTATCCACGTTATGGTCCATTGCTATCTAGAAACAGGTAGCTATCCCCTCTTTTTTGAAGCCAGTGGGTCTACATGGCAGCAAATAGTATTTAAAGAAGGTCGGAAATGGCAGCAACCATTTCTCGTTCATGACCGGTTCAATTTTGGCCATCTCATAGAATGTTGTATCCCCTTATTGGTCTAGAGTGGTGACTTAAGGGACAATTACCACCATGCACTGCTTGAGCAAAATGTGCTTTTGTTCTTAAGCAATGCTACGTTAATGCAGTCTATTCATTGTACATGTTCTGCACCATTAGGCTAGGTTCACACTGGTGTGGCTCTGCAAGCCTGATTTTGCAAGGGCATGGCAGCCCATGTGCCTCCAAAAATTTCAGGGAAATGGTCCCTGCTCCATTTTTTAAAATACTGCCTGCATGGAAACAACAAGTGCAGTGCGGTTCCCAGTGCGGGAAGCCACTCTGCAGTTTCCAGTGCGTGGGGGTACCATTAAGATAAATGGCACCCCTACACATCTCCTGAGTGGCAGCACATTTTTTCTGCACGGGTGGCTGCGGCTGCAGGAACAGGTGTAGTCCTGCAGTGGCAATCCCCCGCACAGGTGTGACCCTAGCCTTAGGTTGCATTGACACCTCATCAAAGCATTTTTCATATAATTTGCCAGCTTGTTTTTGGAGCGTTTTTACACGTATACACGTTTCTGAAGCATTTTCACACGTTTACATGTGTTTTGTAAGCTTCAGGCAGAGTAGAAAGAAAGGAGTTAATAAACGTTTGTTGTATGCGTATTCAGGCACACCCATTGAATGCTAAGGCCCAAATATGCGCAAATCTATAGCACCTGTACTTTTTACAACGACAGACAACATGTTAAAAGTGACAGATTACGAATGTGAACAGGTGCAATTTAAATAGATGGCTTTCTACTTGCTGAGCTTCGTTGCACATAGGCATAAGCACAACAAACGGCTCAGATGTGAGTGGGGCCTAAATCACACAAAAAAAAGGCAACATTTTAAGCACTGCAGTGTTTTGTGGTGCATTGTGGTGCAGGCATGTTAGCAGCTAATGTACAAATGCATTGGGTTGCCATACAACATGACACAAAAATGCAAAGTACATTGTATCATGTTACCATCAATTTCTGCAATGCATCGGTGTAAACTGGGATATATTTTTTTTTTCCAAACAGAAAGAAGGATTGCATTATGAGAGGCCCATAAGACTTACACTAGTTGCATTTAAATGTGTTTTTAAATTAAAGTTAAGATAAAGGAAATACTTGACTTGGATATCCCATTCTCCCTGATACACTTCCTTCTCCATGTCCTCCCTCTACAGCTTAGCCAGTATAAGAGAAGTGTCCTGCCACACCTATTGAATGCAGCTAAACTATTACTTCCAATCTACTGGAAGAGAAATCATATCCCTAGCCATGAGGAGTGGATAAGTAAGGTGAAAGAGATTTAAGGATGCTGAGGAATTGGTAGCGACCTGTAAGGGCAAATGTGAGCGCTTTAACTGTACTTGGGTGCTATGGCAAGAGTAAACTTCTGATCCAGGCCACAATCCGTCTCGTTTGGATGTTACATTGCTGGAGCTGGCGGATCCTGTGGCCTCAATCCCAGGATTTGCGGAGTAGAGGTAATTTTAAGGTTCCTGAATGGCCACGTTTCCCTCATTTCTATTCTACAGCAATCACTGATGTGAGTGATTATGGTATTAGTGAAAACTTAAGTACGCGCCTGCCCTTTTCTGTCAGTAATGTGTTTTCATTTTTACTTTTATTTTTAGTTTTGTGTGTTTCTTTTATTACAGTGGACTTGCATAGTGATCTAAAAATGTGCTGCAACTGTGCACGAGGTTTCTTCACTGGAGGATGACCGTTTATATACAATTCAATACAGGTTAAAAGTTTATGCATAAGACGTGTTTCCTATTTGCACCTTTAGGCAATCCTGTGTGGCCCTTGTTGGAGTGAGCTCTTCTTGGCCCTCATCTTTCAACATATGGGCCCCATGGGCAATTTGTGGCTAATTCAGCTTCCCTCCTTTATCTGAATGCTCAGGTTTGTTTTCGGCTTACCTGGCTGGGTCACTATCTGGATTGGTCAGTGTGTGTGCCTTTTTGGAATTTTGCCCGCAAAAATGGGTTTGCTATATTGCCATGTTTTGTACCTTTATATTCTGTACCCATTTTTGAACCTTTACAGATTTGGCTATGTGTATGTTGGAATGTTGTCTAGAATAAAGATTACATTAAAAAAAATGTGTTTTTAAACCACCAACTATTAATTGGTGTTCAGCTTTAAAATAAAGAAAAAAAAAATCTTGTGATAAAAAAATGCTGAAAAACTGCATTTATCTTTTTTTTTTTAGACAAACCTATGTTAAACTCATAAATCACTCTTTTTTTTCAGACTGATTTCTTTGGTCTATGAATATCACAAGAGTCACAATGTATTTTCTGAATCGCTCTTCCCTTTTTATAGAGAAACATTGCTGTAAAAGTTATTATAAATGTATTTTTCTAAAAAACAAACCGGATTAAACTTACCTGCTCTGTTGAATGGAACTGCATGGAGCAGCCCCAAATGTAGTCTTCTTGGGTCTCCTGGCTCCCCCCCCGCTGAGTGCCCCATAAAAAGCTGCCTTTTATGGTGGCACCGGTGCGGGCTTGCTCCCGAACCTCGCTCTCTGCGTCTATTGACACAGACAGCAGGACTCGCCCCCGTCCTTACATTACTGGCTTTGATTGACAGCAGTGGCAGCAAACGGCTCCTGCTGCCTCAACGAAGCCAGGGAGACTGAGAAGTGCGGGGAGAGAAGAGCTATAGACGAGAACAGCGCTGGATCGAATGAGGGCTCAGGTAAGCAAAAAGATGGGGTGAGGGGGGATTCTAATGCCTAAACTTTTTTTTACTTTAACGCAAGGAATGCACTAAAGTAAAAAATGTTTAGGCTTGATGACTTTAAGGTATGCATTTTGACACGTTTCAATGGTTAACAAATTTAAAAATACCTGGAATGGTCTTTGGCTTGGATTAAAGCTGAACTCCATCAGAATTTACACTATGTACATTGCAATAATGCAAAATGAATTTCTGCATTAAGGCACCTCATTAATTTACTGATGTTTCCTTGTATGTTTTAAATATAACAAAGTGCATGTCAAAACACATTACAAAAACAAGTTCGGAGTTTAAACGATTATCATATATCTTATCTGAAAAGCAGCAAAGACGCTAATTCCAGATATGCAGAGCTGTAAAATGCATGTCATACAAGGGCAGCCCCCACCCACAGTGGGAAAAGAGTAGTTTACAGACTAGACTTTGTAATTAAAATTACAAAAAAATGAATTAGTTAAGAGACATTCAAAAAAGGGTACAGATAGGAGCCTCTGCATGGGATGGTGGGAATACAATATTGTTCGCTATCCCAGAGGGGCTCTCTAAGTATTCATACGGCAGAAATCTGTGGATTGATATCAAGACCATTTACTGATGCTTCACACCTGTGCATTGTGAGGTATTAAATCAAATGGGTTCAGGTCAAATTGAATAGCACCAAAACGCACTGTGGATCATGTAGTGCAGTGTTGTGGTGTAAAAATGCAGTGTCATACAAATTCCTTTTCAGGATCTGCTTTTTGTTCTGACACAGCATTGCTCTTATCACTTCACAAAGTTCATTACAGCATGTGGCCACGGACCGACGTCCAGTCTGAATGACATTTAGCCCCTTCTTCAGCTAAGCTGCCAGGGACATACAGTTTAGAGGGTGCTGTCATCCCGCATGAAATGTTGCTTGTGGGGGTTACATGAAGAGTCTATATGCTAACAAAGTAAAAGCTTGCATTGATGATATCAGTTTGACACCATTCAGAATTTTGACAGGTGCACTTGACCTGAAGTTGACCTCCTTCAAGCACAGACTTGAATGGGCATGCAAAACTTGCTTGATGTGAACAAAAGCTCTTCAACACAGGTCCTACTTCTATGGCACTGTTTCACACAGTAAAGACCAGTAGATAGTAGTTGCTCGCACCTGTTGAACAAGATCCACCTCAAAACTCCATTTTGTCACTGGATTCAGGAAACCATAAAAAAATTCTAAAACAAGGCGAATTAGGATACTGAGGATATTTACTCATGTCTTGAGCATATTACAGTAGCAATTTTGGATGATCGCTGTCATATTTCTCAAGATGTAAAAGTTATTGGCTGCTCATGTTAGATTAATTTTCTATATTGATGTACAGACTGGCAGAACTTGTAAAATGACTAAAAATACTATTGCTTTGTTATTCCTGTAATACAGTATAAACAGCTGGAACAGTTGGGAAGGAAAGCCATTCAACTGCACCTTGGAAATGATGGAGATACTTCTATCTACGGTAGAAGACCAGAGAGGATGCAGAACCTGTGATGACACTACAGGGTGTACAATAGAGATTTTATAGTTCTGATCAGAGGGAGGTGTTAAATATTTTTTTTTTTTATGCACTAGTTACAAGAGACAGTATTTGCTTGTCATGCTGTAAATGCGTACCTACAACAGGCCTTATTTTTAAATCAAACCCTGTAAAAAATTAAGGTCCCCCTGAACACCTGTCCAGTGCATTGCGGTCCACTAAAGTGCTGTACTTTTCTCATGCATTGCATTAAGGCAGCACATTCATCTTGATAGGGCTGATATCACACCACTAGTGCTTCACAATGAACAGGTAGTTTACATTATTATTAATCCTATTATACAGTAGAATAATACTAGTAGTACAGTTATAACAGTTCAATACAGAGGGAAAAGGAGGGCCCTGCTCATGGAGTTTACAATCTAAAGGTCTGTGCTGGAATTCATGTACACTGAGGTGTGCTGACAAGGTGCGAGGTAGTACATTTTATCACAACACATAGGTGTAAAACCAGCCTAAACTATTAGTGGATCTAGTGGAGGGGTGCCTATATGTTTACATATGCCCCTATTTGTTTACAGTATACTCAATTCAGCAAATAGTTACTTACTGTGCATTACATTTTGGGGAAAAAGCTCTGTTCTTTTTATAAGTGAATGTAAATATTCAACTGGACTGTGTGACTGCATATCAAGTAGGAGGTATTTCTTGACCATACAGGTGTCAAACTGGCGGCCCTCCAGCTATTACAGAACTACAGGTCCCATGAGGCATTGCAATGCTGACAGCTACATGCGTGACTCTCACAGGCAGAGGCATGATGGGACTTCTAGTTCTGCAATAGCTGGAGAGCCGCCAGTTTGACATGCCTAGCTATTTAGAAATATATTTACATGCTTTGTAATTCTCAAGTGATTGAAAAATTCTGATTGTTTAGTACGGCCCACTTATAAGTAAAAAAACATTCAACTATTCTAGTAGTTATTCTTATAGTTTAATGTAATATACAAGAGTCACACTGTCACCTCAGCAAAGATAATGCAAATTTGGCATTCTAGGCAGAAGTGGAGGATAAATTTGGAAATGAGGCATAAAGAAAAATATAATTATTTAGATAGATCTGACATACTTTCCACAGTATTTTTACAGTGTTTCATGGACTAATACCACACTATATTACCATATCATAAAGCTGCTTGCAGTGGCAATACATCAACTGTTCTATGGAGCTTGCATTAATACACAGATCAGCAAACGATGTACCATTAGACTTAAATGCATACCTATAAACTGATGAGGTATCAGAGGTTAAGTGAAAGCTAAAACAGCCCACTGACAAACACGTATGAAAATGCAACATTTACAATTGCTTTAGACTGTCAAAGTAGCATTTTCTTTCTTTACAAAAACTAAACACATGCTAATCTCAAGGTGTGGGAGACTTGCCTCTTTCCATATAGAGCTGCGTACATGCCTATATTTTTATTACAATAGAAATAGATGAGAACACTACTCTTCAGGATAAAAAGAAAAAAAAAAAAGACAGTGATGTTTTACTTTATATTGGTTATGCAAACACACAGTCGAATCTATAGAGTAAAAATCAAGCAATAGAGCTGCTCTCCAGCAGCTGTCAAATACTTTTCAGATTTGGAAATTCTGTGTTTATTGCAACTACCGCATACTGTATTATGAAAAAAAAAAAAAGGGCCATTATCTTAATTTGTTTAAAAATATTTAATAAATATAAACATCTATGCGAACAAACCCGGTGTTTGTAAATGTGGATTTGGGTTACCTCTATTATTCACGATTCGGCATTTAACAGGTTCCTCTTGTGCAACAGAAGGGAAAAGTGTAAGCTCTTTTCTTGACTTCTATTTTGCAGGACGTTGATAGTTATTTAACTGAGTGAATATCTCCAGACAAGTGACAACAGCCTGAATCAATATTTGTATCCATGAGAAGAAATGACTTGTAATGCGTTGTAAAATTAAATGCCTAAAGCCTCAGATAAAAACAAGTACAAGCGCTGCAATTTCATTCATTACTATCTCTCTCAACACGTTTTCATACACAGCTCTTTCCCTTTTCTCTTATAACGTAATATGCATAAAGATAATAAAAGGCTAAATATTTTCAGGAACCCTTGCCCACAGCAACATAAATAATTTTTAGCAACAGGTTAAAACAATTTGATTTTTGTACTTACTAAAATATTTTTTTCTTGAAGTTCATTGAGGGATCCAGGAATGTAATAATTCTTATACATTTCGGTTATACTGACCCCTTTAAGGGGGTTTGGACACAGGTTAAAAAAAAAACAAAAAAATAATGTTACCTCAGCCCTGAAATCATCAGTATAACCAGTGCTTTAAGTGGCCCAAAAGAGGTGCCGGTACTCTATTTTGCGGCGATCGCATGTCATTCGGAGCGCACTGCTCCTTCATTACATGCGATCGGATGTGCGGATGTGAGTTCAGCCATACACTTTGTATGGCTGAATTCGCACTGTATCCGCACCAAACTTGCACATGACCCTTTTTTCCAGCCGCATCAGGATCGGATCGCACAGTGGTTCACACTTGTGCGATCCGATCCTGTGCGAACTGTCAGATCGCACTGCGATATGCGTTCAAACCGGGGGTGTCGTTAACATTTAATTGACACCCCCTGCGTATCGCATATGGCAGTGTGAACTGCCAGATGTGCGTTTGCGACTTAAGCCACATTGGTTTTGGGCCTGGTAACTCACCTGATGTGTTGTGCTGGTGGTGGCGGCTGGAAGGATGGCACGGCAGGGCACTGACTGTGGTGGCACTGGCAGGCCAGGCAGGTGCTGTGGTGGCAGGCAGGTGCTGAGGTGGCAGGTGCTGTGGTGGCAGGCCAGGCAGGTGCTGTGGTGGCAGGCAGGAGCTGTGGTGGCAGGCGACAGGCCAGGCAGGTGCTGCGGTGGCAGGCGGCAGGCAGGAGCTGTGGTGGCAGGCAGGTGCTGTGGTGGCAGGTTGGTGCTGTGGTGGCAGGCAGGTGCTGTGGTGGCAGGTGCTGTGGTGGCAGGCAGGTGCTGTGGTGGCAGGCCAGGCAGGTGCTGTGGTGGCAGGCAGGTGCTGTGGTGGCAGGCCAGGCAGGTGCTGTGGTGGCAGGCAGCTAGGGCACTGAGAGGTGACAAGGAGCAGCAGCCAGGCTTTACTGTCTCAGTTTCAGCCAGGAGTCCACACCGCGCAGGGCACTGCTGGAGGAGGTGGGGGATGGAAGCACACTGTTTAGGCGCGCAGAGGAATAAGATCCTCCTCCGCTGTGAATGCTGGGGCGGCGGGCCGTATGACGTCACTGATACACAGGCGCAGTCTAGAGGCAGAGCGGTCAGCGGTTCAGTGGTGTGTGAGTCGCACAGTGTGACGTGACTTGTGTGTGTCTGCAGAGCGGCGCCCCCCCCCTTTTCATCAGTGTGGATGGATCGGCCCTGCGTACCGGAACACTAAAATGACGTTCTGGGCGCAGGGAGAGGTGGCGGTACTCGCAAAAGTTTTTTGAAGAAGTGGCGGTACTGAGTACCGGTGCGTACCGGCGCACTTAAAGCACTGAGTATAACACAAATGTCTTAAAGTGAATGCATTCCTGTTTCCTCAATGGACAACAAATGCTATTCTGATCAGCTACTAGGAGTTCTTGTACATCAAACCTAATATTTGGTATTACTGAGTTTTAAAAACAGCTACACTAACAAACGAAGCCAAATTAACCACTTCTGCACCGGAAGGTTTTACCCCCCTTATTACCAGGCCATTTCTTGCAATATGGCACTGCGTTACTTTAACCACTTCTGGACCGGAAGGTTTTACCCTCTTATTGACCAGGCCCTTTTTTGCGATTTGGCACTGCGTTACTTTTACAGGCAACTGTGCGGTCGTGCAAAGCTATACCTAAATTAAATTCATGTTCTTTTTCCCCCCCCACAAATGGCGCTTTCTTTTGGTGGTATTTGATCACCTGTGTGATTTTTATTTTTTGTGCTATCAACAAAAAAAAAGCGACAATTATGAAAAGAAAAAAAAAAAACCCAATATTTTTCACATTCTGCTATATAACAGTCCAAATGGGAAAAAAAAAATAAAATAAAGGAAAAAACTAATTTGTTCATCATTTTAGGCCAATTTGTATTCTGCTACATATTTTTGTTAAAAAAAAGTCCCAATAAGCATATTTTGATTGGTTTGCGCAAAAGTTAGCGCGTCTACAAACTAGGGGAAAGATTTATGTAATTTTTATTTATTTTTTACTAAAAGTGGCAATCTGCGATTTTTAGCGGGACTGCAACATTGCGGCGGACAAATCGGACCCCTAACTGATATTTTTTACACTTTTGGGGGGACCAGTGACATTACTACAGTAATCAGTGCTAAAAAAAAAAAATGCACGGCTACTGTAATAATGACACTGGCAGGGAAAGGGTTAACCCAGGGGTGATCAAAGGGTTAAGTGTGAGCCTAGGGAAGTGTTTTCTAACTATATGGGGAGGGACTTGTGAAATTAACACAGAGACCTGTGACCCTAAATAGGAGGATCACATGCTCTCGGTGTTCATTCCAGAGACAACAGCAGATCGTCATTCTCAGCAGGAAGTGACCACGGGGTCCCATGGATTGGCTTCTCCGCTTCCCAATGGGGGCGAGCTCACGCCTCTGGAGCACCCCCGCGAACCGACGTACCCATATGTCTGTTCGCGCAGCCGAGTCAGCCTGCCGCAATATATGCGGAGGGCGGACGGCAAGTGGTTAATGCGTGGCCATGCAACGCTGTATCCAAATAAAACGTATGCCTTTTTTTCCCCTACAAATAGAGCTTTCTTTTGGTGGTATTTGATCACCTCTGCGGTTTTTATTTTTTGTGATAGAAACAAAAAAAGACTGACAATTTTTAATAAAAAAATATATATAATTTTTTTTTACTTTCTGCTATAAAACATATGCAATAAAAAAAAAAAATTTCTTCATCAATTTATGCCAATATGTATTCTGCTACATATTTTTGGTAAAAAAATCCCAATAAGCATATATTGATTGGTTTGCACAAAAGTTATTGCGTCTACAAAAATGGGATATTTTTATGGAATTTTTATTAACTTATTTTTACTAGTAACGGTTGTGATCAGTGATTTTTAGCAGGACCAACATTGCGGCCGACCAATCGCACATCTGACACTTTTTTGGGAACCAGTGACATTATTACAGTAATCAGTGCTAAAAATATGCACTGTTACTGTACTGACACTGGCAGGGGAGGGGTTAATACCAGGGGCGATGAAAAGGTTAAGTGTGTCCCTAGGGAATGCTTTCTAACTGTGTAGGGCAGGGATATGCAAACTGTGGCCCTACAGCTGTTGCAGAACTACAAGTCTCATAAGGCAAAGCAAGACTCTGACAGCCACAGGCATGACACCCAGAGGAAGGAGCATGATGGAACTTACAGTTATGCAACAGCTGGAGGGCCACAGTTTGCATATCCCTGGTGTGGGGGATGGACTCACTGGATGAACACAGAGATCCCTGTTCCTGCTTAGCAGGGACACAAGATCACTGTGTTCATTGTTGACAGAACGGCGGTCTTCTTTGTTTACATCAGCAGACCACCGGTCTACCTCTCTGGGGAGCGATCACGAGTGGCCGGTGGATGTCGCACCTTTTAGTGGATATTGCACAAAATGACATACAGGTATGTGATTTTGCACAATAGAGTTAACCTGCCGCAGTACACGTACATTAGGCAGTCGGCAAGTGGTTAACATGTAAAATACTGCAATGCAGAGCAACAAACCAACAATCTCTGAAGGCTACACGTACTTATTTCCAGAAAGATTATGGCACTTTGGAACTTAACATTATGAATTGTAGGTTTAAACCTGAAGAAAGAGCAAACCTATTTCTAAAAGTAAAGCTGTAAAATTATGTGAAGTAG
Organism: Pelophylax lessonae; assembly: GCF_965119305.1. Lineage (NCBI taxonomy): Eukaryota > Metazoa > Chordata > Amphibia > Anura > Ranidae > Pelophylax > Pelophylax lessonae. The sequence continues at coordinate 178,086,158 of NC_138769.1, read as the reverse complement.
TAACCTGAATGAGGAACAGCTGGGGTGCATTTTTTTTCCTTACCCCTTGGCTCTCTCTGTCCTCTTTGGCCCCCAGTTGCCTAATACTGCCCATTAAAAAAACAGCAGTTTGATATGATATGCTCAACCTATACCCAGTGCACAATTCTAATGGTATGTTCACTAAACAATGGCTTGGGCTCAGATGTAACTAGTGGTCATTTTACTGTGCGATATAACACCACTCATTTTAACTGAGACCCCATGCACATTACTGATCCTAAACTGATGTTTTTGGAGTTTTTGGCATTTTTTGCTTAAGCCCCTAAACATGCTTCAAAAAAAACTTGTGTGTCCATCCACACATTTGCTTTTAGAGGAATTTAGAAACAGCAGAGTTTAGACAGTCAAAGCTCCTTCTGTGTTTAGGGGAGGAGCTTTTGAGCATAACAATTCCAAACTTGGCTAAATGTGTCTATTAATTTCAATGCCCAGAATAAATTAAAATGGCCAATGAAAAACACCCAATGATGGCTAAACTCATCTAAACTGGTTTGGAAAAACATGACTTGAGTGATTTTTTAACGCTGATTATCTCCTATCAGGAGAAACAGTTTTTGCAATAAACCAGAGTGCATGAGACCTAGACATCAGGGCCTACTAGATGAGGCATTTTATGCTGGCTGCCTTTCTTTCTGGTTAAAGGTCATCAAAGATCATTAAAAAAAAAAAAAAAGAAAAGAATGACTGACCGTGCACTACTCTGAAGCCACTGTTCCTTGCATATGCCAAGAGAATAATATACTTCTCTTTTGTTATACAGGATCTAATTCTTAATTTGGCCAAAATAGCTCTACAGGTCATTGCTTATCCTTGTGATTAAATTCAAAATAATTCCAAACTAAAACTAGTTTACTTCCACAAATTACACTCAATTTACAGATTTATAAATCTAAGTTACAACAGATGGCATAATAGATACATAAAGCAAGCTTTTCTTGTATGTAAATGTAAAATATATCTGTAAAGCATGCACTGGATGAACCTGGACCAGAGGTTTACAGCCTGCAATTTTCATTGTTCCAGTCACCATATTAAGTCATGGATACATTCAGAAACCCTGAAGGCCACAGACTGGCAATTACAATTTAGTAATAATGCCCTAGACATAACAACCAGCCTGCAAAGTGAGAAGAAAATAGAAATGTATATAAAATTCAGCCCTGATGTATTACTAAATTGAGTTAGCATTATCATTGGAACAATATATGCTCTATTTCCCATTATTTATGAAGCCCAGTTCTCCACTTTCTTACCAATTACATCCCCTATCATTTCCAAAATCTACAAACTGTTTTCAATCAACAGATTTCTTTATTATAGTGTGCAGCCTGCTTGTTACTCCCTCTCTCCTATGTTGAATCCTTGATTGGACAAGCAGTTTTGAATTTAACATGGACTGTGATTGCACATATCAAATAAATTAAACCTGCCAATCTCCCCTTGGAGAAACTCCTTTAGCTGTAGTATGGCTGAGAACAACGTGAGTATATTTGCTTAGGGGCAAATGAAAGAGGATGAAAGCTGGACATGGAAACTCTCATTTATTGCATTGTTATGACTTTTCTACTAGATACTCAACAGTGAAATCTGTGGCTACAGTCACTAAGTAAATGTGGCTAGCAAATGGAAAAAATAATAAATAAATAAAAGCCCTTTCCAAGGCAACCAACTTAAGATACAAAATAATTAAAGGAGGCATTTAAGATTAGTGCAATGTACGACTGGGAAAACATTTTGGGCAAAACTAGCTAAAACTGGTAAACACAAAAACTTGTGCAGCTATACATAGTAACAAATTTGCTTTTAACTTCAGCGTGTTCAATTAAGCCAGGAATTTAACCAGGAAACAGGAGCCCCGTCCGAAAAAAAACAAAAACTGGATTTTTGTCTTACCGTAAAATCCTTTTCTCTAAGGTTTGATGGACACAGCTTCATATCTACATTCGACGGATGGGTTATGCTGCGTCCCTTTTCCACCTAGGACACTAGGTGGAAAAGGGTTAACAAAAATAACAAAGCTTAACTACGCCTATGGGGCAGTCCCAGTTGGTATACTCTCACTTCCTGCTCTGGGTTCTGTCAGTATTGTAACAAACAGTGTCAGAAGAATACATAACCCAACTCCCTAGAGATGAGAGAAAAGAATTTTGTGGTAAGACAAAACTCCAGTTTTCTCTTATGTTCATTAGACGGATGGGATATCCCAAAGCAGTATCAGTATGAGGGGTGGGAAAAACACAGCTATAGATATATTCCCAAAAGAAAGGGCTAAACTTAGCCAACCAGGTAAACCAGGAGCTCAACCATGAACAACTAGAGCTCACTTACCAGAAAAAAACACACTCAAGAGGCAGAGAGGACTCTGCCACAGCAGCCTGGAAAACCTTACAGCCAAGGACAGCATCAGCAGATGCAAAAACATCCACCTTGAAGAACTTGGTAAACGTGTACAGACGCCCAAGGTGGCCGTTTTGCAAACCTGGACCACTGATGCCTGATGACGGAAGGCCCAAGAGGCATTAAGGGGCCCAGTGGAATGCGCCTTAACAGGGAAAGGAGGGACTTGACCCTTAAATGAATAGGCTTGCACCACCGACTGCCTGATCCATCTGGAAATGGTCACGGCAGATGCAGCCTGCCCATTACGAGGGCCATCGGTGAGGATAACCAAGGAATCTGATTTCCGAATAGACTCAGTCGGCATCAAGTAAACCCTGATGGCTCGAATCGCATCCAAAGAATGCAAGGCAACCTCTTTCAGATGCTTTGGCTTAGGACATAAGGAAGGCAACACAATGTCTTCATTTAGGTGGATCCTGACCTTAGGAAGGAATGACTGACAGGGATGTAGCACCACTTTGTCCCTGTGAACCACCAGGTAAGGCAACCGACAGGACAACGCAGCCAGTTCAGAGACCCTGCGTACAGAAGTAAAAGCTACCAAAAAAGCAACTTTCTGTGACAAGGTAAGCAAAGGAATTTCACAAATAGTCTCAAAACGGCGGTCTTTAAAAGACCAACAGCACCAGGTTAAGGTTCCACGGAGGCACCAGGGACCACACCGTCGGGGCCAGATGGCGAACCCCCTGCACAAAATTTTGAACCAAGGAATTTGCAGCCAAAGGTCTTTGGAAGAAGATTGCCAAAGCTGAAATCTGGCCCTAATGGTACCCAGAGCCAAACGCTGATGTACACCTCTCTGGAGAAACTCAAGTAGACGTGATACAGAAAAAGGAATGGGGGAAACCCCCCTAGACCAAGTAATATACGATTTCCAAACTCGATGGTAAATCTTCCGAGAAGTAGATTTCCTAGCTTTCAACAGAGTAGGAATCACCAGTTCCGACAACCCTCTCTCCTTCAACACCTGGCTTTCAATAGCCTGGCCGTTGAAGCCAGTGACTGTAAAGCAGGATGGTAGATCGGTCCTTGAGACAGAAGATCTTCTCTGAGAGGAAGCCGCAAAGAGGTATCGGCTACCAGTCTTACCAGGGTCGAGGTCCAACATACAGACAAGGCCAGTCTGGTGCCACTAGAATCACTGGAATCCCTTCAGCCTCGATTCTGCACAGAAGTCTCGGCAGAAGTTGTACTGGAGGAAAGACATAAATCAGACGATATCCACCCCAGGGGGCCAGCAGAGGGTCTGTGGCATCTGCCAGAGGATCCCGAGATCTCGCAACGAATCTCGGAACCTTCCGGTTGAGACAAGAGGCCAACAGGTCCACCAGAGACATAGTTGTTGAAACACTTCCGGGTAAAGGGACTATTCGCCCGGGCACAGAGCCTGACTGAGGTAGTTTGCCTGCCAGTTTTCTACCCCTGGAATGTGTACAGCAGAGAGCACTGGAACAAAGCTTTCTGCCCACCTGAGAATACCAGCCACTTTTTTGGCCGCCAGGGAACTTCTTGTGCCCCCTTAGTGATATTTGCCACGGCTGTGGTGTTGTCCGATTGAATCCTCACCAGACACCCCTGCAGACGATCCGTCCACTGGGACAGGCATAACCTGATGCGAACTGTGCGAATAGAACAGCCTCGAAGGTGGAGACCATCAGGCCCAGCATTTGCATGCAAGTTCTGAGAGACGCTCGACACTTGGCCAACAGGAGCCGAATCTCATGTTGCAATTTTAAGAGTTTTGTTTCCGGGTGGAAAACCCGGGCTGAGGCTGAACCTAGAGTCCTAGAGGACCGTTAGTCCAACTTGGTGGACGGAATCAATTCTGACACTTGAAAATTCAGAGTTCTCACTGTGATGTCCAGATCCTCCTGCAGGACAGATAAGGATTCCGCCCTCAGAAGATCATCCAGGTACCCCAGTAACGAAATCCCCCACTGTCTAGCACCGAAGCCAACACCTTCATGAATAGCTGAGGAGCGGAAGCGAGACTGAAGGGCAACGCCACAAATTAATAGTGCTCCTCGCCTATGGCAAAACGTAGAAAACGTTGATTCCCAATGTATATCGGGACATGAAGGTAAGTGTCCTTGATGTCGATGGAGGGCAGAAGGTCTCCTTGATGAATGGAAGGCACAACAGTATGGATGGGTTCCATTCTGAATTTCTGAACCAGCACAAGTGGTTCAGGGCCTTGAGATCAAGGATTTGGCGAACCTTCCCCTCCTTCCTGGGTACCGTGAAGAGGTTTGAATAAAACCCCTGAAACCATTCTCACAGTGAAACTAGGACTATTACCCCTTGTGACAACAAGTCCTGCACTGCTCCCAGAAGCTTGTGAAGCCGATTGGCGGACAGACTCAGATTGGAGGGGAAGAACCTCGCCGGGGGCAAGGATCGAAATTCGATCTTGTAACCTAGCCGAATCAACTTGAGGATCTACTTGTCCTGGATAAACAAGTTCCATGGGTCTGGAAAGAACCAAAGACGTCCCACCACTCCTATAACGGGTGAGAGCATCCCTTCAGGCGGAGGCTTGTCCGCAGGGCTGGAAGAACCCCGCTTTGGAATTACCACCCCAGGGTCTCTTGAAACCCTCTGAGAAGGAACGACAAGATTTTGACCCCTTGGCCTGCGACCCAGTGGGACGAAAATGCCGCTTTTGAGCCAAGAAAATAGGACCACGCTTGCGGCAAGGCTCTCTGTTCTTCGAAACCTGCGGCACAGTTTCATACGTGTTTTACATGTTGTGGGCTCCCCTGGTGACTCATGGAGTCGTTGGAGCACATCTCCCCACCTTATCCCCTCTCTGAGGCTGCGGGGCCCTCCGGGTTCCCAACCACCCATAGATGCACTGATGGTGGTCTTGGAGTCCTTCGTGTCCCGGATGGAGGTGGCTTTCAGCAGGCTAGCAAAAAGTGCCCCCCGCCTTTCCCTGCCTCATCTGTCACATCAGATCCTGAATCTGATTTGGCCGCTGCAGACGTAGGTCACCCTGCTGGGTCTGCAACCATGCACCCGGAATCCTCTAATAGTGAGGATGATTCCTCCACATCTGCAACCATGCATGAAAAGGCGCTGGTGGATGCACTGATTTGTATCTGTGCCTGAGAACTTGAAGATGGAGGACGAAGCTGTGACGGAGGCGCAGGTTCCCTTTGACACTTACGAGTCATCCAGAGTGGCAAAGGTGTTACCTTTCTCCACCTATTTTGACAGAATTGTCGCTAAATAGTGGGGGCGACCAAAGCGTCCCCCTGGGGTCCCTAAGCGATTTTCTAGGCATTACCCTTCGAGGAGTCCCTTAAGAAGTGGACTGTTCCACTGGTGATGGACCCTCCAGTTTCCAGATTGAACAAGGCAACCATGATTCTGGTTGAAGAGTCCCTGGCACTTAAGGATCCGGCTGACAGGAATTCGGAGGCTGTGGTCCCCAATATGTATACTCTGCCTGGTTCTGCTCTAAGGCCAGTATTCACCATTGCCCTAGTGTCGCAAACTCTGACCGAGTGGGCTAAGCTTTTACGCTGATGGGAGAACAGCTCCCCCCTGCCTTTGCTGAACTTGCAGATCAGCTGGCCCAGGGGCTGCAGTTTATCTGGATGCGGCTCCCCTAGTGGCTCGGCTTTGTTTCAGCAGTGCTCCTTTGGCGTGTCTTTTGGCTCAAAACACTGGTCTGCGGACCAGACTTCTAAAAAGGCCTTGACTGATCTACCCTTTCAAGGAGATCGCCTGTTTGGAGCTACCCTGGATTACATCATTAAACAGGGTTCATACACATTTTCACCAATAAAATTCCATGACTTTTCCATGACTTTACTTAAATATTCATGACCTAATGTTTCATGAAATGTCTATGTATACATGTTAAATAAGAAGAAAATCCATGTCACACCCAGCATATTTTTACTAAAATAAATGATAATCTTTGAAGTGTACAGTACCTCTGCAGTTAGGGTTTCGTTTCTGGATACAGCGTGACTCAAAATGGTCCCTTGTTTTACAGTGGATGAGATGGAAGCACCGCTGCCGCAGCTGGGAGCCGGTGTCACTTCAGGCGCACGGGTGAAAAAGCCAGCGATCGGATTGGAAGCTGTCAAGCACGCAGCTGCAGACTGGTGCTTTGCACCTTTAGCGTGGCTAGACAGTGCTGTCTCTCCCATGTTCGAAATGTCAAACGTTTTACGACACACTCTGTACATTTAGCGGACATGATACAGGAGAAGGTCAGAGGCTGCGGACATGATACAGGAAAAGGTCAGAGGCTGCAGACATGATACAGGAGGTGGTCAGAGGCTGCGGACATGATACAGGAGGTGGTCAGAGGCTGCGGACATGATACAGGAGGTGGTCAGAGGCTGCGGACATGATACAGGAGGTGGTCAGAGGCTGCAGACATGATACAGGAGGTGGTCAGAGGCTGCGGACATGATACAGGAGGTGGTCAGAGGCTGCGGACATGATACAGGAGGTGGTCAGAGGCTGCGGACATGATACAGGAGGTGGTCAGAGGCTGCGGACATGATACAGGAGGTGGTCAGAGGCTGCGGACATGATACAGGAGGTGGTCAGAGGCTGCGGACATGATACAGGAGGTGGTCAGAGGCTGCGGACATGATACAGGAGGTGGTCAGAGGCTGCGGACATGATACAGGAGGTGGTCAGAGGCTGCGGACATGATACAGGAGGTGGTCAGAGGCTGCGGACATGATACAGGAGGTGGTCAGAGGCTGCGGACATGATACAGGAGGTGGTCAGAGGCTGCGGACATGATACAGGAGGTGGTCAGAGGCTGCGGACATGATACAGGAGGTGGTCAGAGGCTGCGGACATGATACAAGAGAAGTCAGAGACTGCAGACATGATACAGGAGGTGGTCAGAGAGTGCAGACATCATACAGGAGGTGGTCAGAGGCTGCGGACATGATACAACAGAAGGTCAGAGACTGCAGACATGATACAGGAGGTGGTCAGAGGCTGCGGACATGATAGAAGAGCACAGAGGAAGCAGAGAGCACTGGAGGAGCTGAAGGGCACGGGGGGGGGGGGAGAGAATTAAGGGGGGGTTTGGAAAGCATTGCAGGGGGGTTGGAAGGCGAAAGGGGGGGAGAGCATGGAAAACCAGGGGGGTGGAGAGCACAGGGGGAGAGGGGGGGACTGGAGAGCACTGTCTGGGGGGAACTGGAAATCACTGAGGGGGGAGCCAGGGAGCTGGAGAGCACTGGGGGAGCCAGAAAGCATATGGGGGGGGTAAGAGATGAAAAGCACTGTGGGGAGCTGAAGAGCACCGGGGGGGCTAAAGAACACGGGGGGGGGCTAAAGAGCACTGAGGGGGCATTTTTACATTCAGCGCATAGCACTGGTACAGGTAGGTGTCCTTCCGGGTCCGCAGTTTGCCCTTACTGTCAGTCACTGGCCAGCAGCAGCCGAGGAGATGATCGTGAACCAATCAGGCAGCGGGGAAGGCCGGCCGCGGTTTGCCTGGATGTGACTGGCCAGCAGCAGCAATAACAACCGGGAGATAACAAACCAATCACAGGCAGCGGAAGCGTCACTGGAGGGCGGGCCGGTCGCATGAACGTGATGACGCGGGGGTGCGGTAACTGAAACGGTTACCACCCCCTTCCGCGTCATCATCACGTTCATGCGGCCGGCCTGCCTTCCAGTGACGCTTCCGCTGCCTGTGATTGGTTTGTTATCTCCCGGCTGTTATTGCTGCTGCTGGCCAGTCACATCCGGGCAAACCGCGGCCGGCCCTCCCCGCTGCCAGTGATTGGTTCACGATCATCTCCTCGGCTGCTGCTGGCCAGTGACAGCGTACGGGTATACTGCGGACCCGGAAGGCAAAGTTAGTATGTGGCACTGGCAATAAAACATTACGAAATAAGATAATAAATTAAACTCATATTAAGCATCAGCTCGCCGCTTCTCCCCAGTAAATATTTCCATGACTTTTCCAAAACCTTTGTGTGTTTCCTAAGATTCCATGACCTTTCCAGGCCTGGAAAGTGTCATCTCCAAATTCCAAAACGTTTCCAGGTTTTCAAGGACCGTACGAACCCTGATTAAAGGTCTCACGGGGAAGAGTACCTTGCTTCCGCAGGCTACTAAGAGCAAGGAACCTCGTCGTAGACCTGGGCCCTCCTTGGCTCATAAGACTACAGCAAAATGGGGACCCCGCAACGCACCATGAGGGTTCCAGGGACCCAGGAGGGATCCCTAGGCCTCAAGCACAGACCCAGGCAAGATGGGGGGCCCTGGCAGGAGCCCCCACCAGGCACAACCCCCCCGCACAACTGATCGTCCGATTGTCGACGGGGCACCCCCCACCTCCACAGCGCCCTGCCTCCACCCCAGGTGGTGGACCAGACCACCCAAACAGCCCCAGCATATGTGGGGGGGGGTAGGATGGGGGACAGATGAAAGGGGGGTGCTTGACGGGAAGGAGGGGAACCCGTTGATCTGATCGTCCAAAGGGGGGGCCACGTCCACCCTGAGACCCTCCAGGGGGAGAGGGGGTCAGCTACTCACCATACCAGGAACCAGGCGGGTACCGCTCCAGACAGAACCCCTCTCCATCGAAATAGGGGGCTGCCGGCCAGAAGATACGCAGCGAGTTGGGCCTAAAACCTGGTCGTATTCGACCTTGCGAGGCATTTAACTTGCAGGCCAGCCCCTGTCCAGTGGGGTTAGGTCACGGCCAACCTAGCGCGGAGCGGAGGTCTGCCTGCGCTTGCTGGCCAGACTAGGGTAACCACTAGATCAGTGTTTTTCAACCTTTTTTCAGTCAAGGCACCCTTTAAAAATTATGGACAGTCTCGAAGCACCCCATTCTAAAATGTAATAACTATTCTAATAGTTTTACATAATGCAGCAACATCCAAACACGTAGAACACCCATCGTTAGAGGGGATTTATTCTTCAAAAGCAAGTACACTTTTGCAAACTGGTCCTCACTAGTGGTAAAAAGGCGCTGGTGACCTTGGATGTTAAATAAATATAATCCACTATATCAAACCTAGCTCTTATTCTGATGTGATAAAATTGTATAAATTACTACAAATATGGTAAATATCAAATACAAAATCACATAAAATGGTATAAGTGCTGGTGGCACATAAATATGCTGTGTTATGTGAAATTCTACCTATTGCATGGTATAAATATACATAAATATCTAATAATAATAAATAATTGTAAAAAACAGTATTAATTTTAAAGTGCTAGTGACACACAAATGTGCTTTGCAAAAATTAAATAAGGTGCTTAATAGTGCAAAAATACCATATAGTGCTTGGTATTAACTGAATTAAACAATGAATATAAACATAAATACTTAATAAATTATTTGTGTTATAATAAATTAGTGCATATAAAGTGCTTCAATTATGGACTGTGATCCAAGCTGTAATCCAAACAGTTCATGCAAAAAAATGTTGCTTGAATATCAAGTGCTCCAGTGAATAGGTATGCCACTCTTTACTTCTTACCAGATGCAGGTAGGTCGCAAGAACCCCAAACGCCTGCGATCCCTTTTCTAAGGTGGATCAAACCATTGGCACTCCTCCTCTTCACTTTGATTTAAGTGTAGCTTTCAACAGAATATTATGCTCCTTTTCCTCACCACTCCATTAATTTACCTCATATAGATGTAAGTTAAGCCCATATGCAGGAAGACAGATGAGAAGCCAACATAGTGTAATATTGCCACTTTATTAATAAAATATATCATTCACAACAATTGCCTGCTTACTCTTAGTTGTGCCCTCCTGGCAGTGGGCAATCGGCATTTGTTACTATGGGTAGCAGGATCGGGGATCAGGAAGGGAAGTAGAAGGGAGGAGGAAACCTCCAATCGCATTGGAACGCAGGCTGGGACGCATGCCGGACCGCCGCACGTTACAGGGGAAACCAGGAAGGAGAGCACCAGGACACTGCAGATCCTGACCCCTAATGTATTATAACACAAATCATTTATTAAGTATTTATGTTTATATTCCTTGTTTAATTCAGTTAATACCAAGCACTACATGTTATTTTTGCACTATTAAGCACCTTATTTAATTTTTGCACAGCACATTTGTGTGTCACTAGCACTTTAAAATTAATACTGTTTTTTACAATTATTTATTATTATTATTAGATATTTATGTGTATGTATACCATGCAATAGGTAAAATTTCACATAACAGCACATTTATGTGCCACCAGCACTTATACTATTTTATGTGATTTTGTATTTAATATTTACCATAGTTGTAATAATTTATACAATTTTATCACATCAGAATAAGAGCTAGGTTTGATATATTGGATTATATTTATTTAACATCCAAGGTCACCAGCGCCTTTTTACCAATTTTACCATTCTGATATTGTATTTTACAATTAAAAGGGCAGCAGGTTTTTAGCATTTTTAACCTAGAAGAGCCAGGCGTCTTCACACCATTTTTTATTGGTCCTCACTAGTACTCCAATGTTTCTCTTACTCAGTTTTTCTCCATCATTCAGCTAATGTGACCCCAACACTGATGGAGAGAGGAGGTACAAGGATGCTGTGCAGATGACCGACCCCTTCCATATCAACTGATGATGACATTGGTCATTAGGACGCCAGCATCGAATTCGAAAAAAATTGCCAGTACTGAAGATCCCAGGAAGGAACTAGGTCCTTACTCCTGACTAGGCAGAAAAAAACTGAGAACCTATAGTAGAGAGAGGGAGTATACCTCCTGGGACTGTCCATAGGCGTAGCCAGATTCTTTTTCTGCCTTATTTGACTAATACAAGGCATTCACTCATTGGATGAGAAGGAGAACCACCCAGTTTCTTCTCCTCATTCAATCTAAGAATGGCTTGTATTCACTGAAAAAAATGTAAGGCTTTCTCTGAATGAAGACAGTGCCGAGTGAGTGCCCCTTTATAATGCAGAGGGTCAGCTGCTTGGCACTGGACCTTGGAGACTGCGGTTATTACTCTAGAAGCAGCAACTACCACAGTGATTTTAAGCTTAAACCGTGATCGTCAGTTTTAATGGAAACTCCAGACAAAGGACAAATACGATCAGAATTTGCAACATAAAAGGGTAATTTTTGGTAATATTACATTAACTTCTGGAAGAAAATAGTGCTCCACAAAGTTATGAGCACAAAACAGGAAAAAGGATGCTCTACTGCAAGTAACGGGCAACAAATTAGCAAGTACACATAATACAGGTTAACCCAAAAAAGGTGTAGACACAATAAGAAGCCTGCATAACTGCAGTCCCAAATACTACTAAAGCGCTAAAGGGTAAAAAAGTTAACAAAATCAATATTGCTCAAGTCTGAACAAATATACAATTCCATTTTTCTAATTTGATGAGATCAGTTAAACTGCTAGTGAAAACTGAATTGTATATGTCCAGCCTAATAAAATGCAGCTGATTTTTATCAGGAAAGAAGATTAATTAAAAGGGGTATATAAAGAACTTCATAATAGCTAAAGCATTTTCTATTGTGTAAATAGAAATTGGGCTGCCTATCATTCAGTCATATTTGTGTCTTTTAGTGATCACTCAGCTTGTAACAGACATTTCATCTAAGTGGAGATACTATGTTATGTTTTATGTCAAAATAATTACATAATTATATTCAAAGCTAAATTATTTAAGATGGGAAAACATTCTGATATGCTTTTGACAGTCAGAATCTTAGCAGGCACAAATCATCTTAACAATGAATTTCCATTAACACGTGTATTTACTTCATTTAAACCAGTACTCACAAATATGTATCAACCACGGGTATAATTCCATGCAATTGTTAAAAGGTGGTCATTTGTAACATGAAACACTTTTTTTGCACAATGCCTCTACGTTATTGTTGCAGTGTATTTATATTACTCCTGCTTGTTTTCCCACTGACTATCAGCCAGAGCCTGCATGATCTTACCCAGAATCCTTTACTTGCCATTTACTCTAAAATATGTAGTGCTAAAAAGTTTGTACGCAACATTCAAGTGAGAAAGGCTGGAGATTCTGTACTATGCAATTAAACCCTTTTAAGTCATTCAATAACTGTTTAACTAAATGCATATGGACTTGAGCTGCTAGGAGGGCATGTTATTAAGCCATTCACATGTTTATACATTAGCAAATTTATTTTTCAGTAGAAACGATTGAAAAATAAAAAGTAGCCCAAACAATTGTAGTATTTGAAGATTTAATTCTTTGTAGATATGTACATTTTACTTGTTAGCATCTATCGTGTTGGGCTCCAGAACAACACAGGTATAAGCAAAGGATTTATGGTAGTATTGCTCTATTGCCATTTTTTTAGTGCAGGTTTCCAAATAAGAGCTAATCTTCTGCACTTTAAACACTTTTCGGTACCCTAAAGAATAACAATTATCAATAGATTTCTCCATGACACATTTTGTATATAACTAAAATAGGATGATCTAAAGAAGTCATGTGTAGTGACACAACGTGTAGGGCTACGGTATACCGGAAGTGATGTACAGGGGAGCTTACTGCTCGTGGATAGGTTACCTTTGTCGTTCCAATAAAAGTGAGTACCTCAGTACAAATTTTTTAATAAAACTTTTAAAACCAAATTACACTATGGAGTTTGTTTATCCTCATACCCCCACATACAAAATCGAGCGACTCCTGCACTTATAAAAAAAAAAAGGGAACCCAGACGTCATTAAGCATTGTTTTGGGAGCATTGAATATCAAGGATCAGCAGTTAAAGAGCCCCTTTTTGCTGTTACCTTACAGCAGTAAGGTGAGCGGCCTGTACACGTATAGGTGACACTTGCACTGAAGATCCACACTTTATGGTGACATGAGAGATTTTTTCATCACTTGAAGATCACATCATCAACCTTATTTTGTATTCACAGTGTGCGTTTGTCACAGGGTGTAGGACACTATTTACGTTTTGATCCCGCAATCACCCCTCCTTCACTTTTTATATGCTTTATCATTTATTATTAATTATTTGGTTATTGATCGGCAGTTATTTATTAAGCTATTGTTCATTGGATTCATATTTTTTTCATTGTCTTATTTTACAACACCTTACCTCACAGTGCAGCACTTTATTTGTAACAGTCTAAAAAAAAAGCCATCAGTTGTATTTAAAATTACATGTAAACCTTACCTGAAGGATAAAGCAAGAAATCATGATATGAATTAAATTTTCATCAATGATTAATTTTAAAGTAAAGGGTCTTTTAGAAATATATGCAGCAAAATTATCCATTGTTTCTGCATCAATAATAAGATAAACAAGCTAAAGTCACAAACTGTAATGTGTGGGCATAACAGACTGCATGGAAGGTATAACAGCTTTGTAAGTTTAAGCAAAATAATTTCTGTTTACTTCAGAGACATCAACCTTGAAATATCTTTGCCTATTGAAAAATTTTCATCCAAGTTGGTTTTAGCTTAGTATTTGCATGCCATAGCACTTTTCCTTCTAGTGCCAACATATTATCTGACTGATTCAACACAGTTTACAATGCACAACAAAATAGAATAAGTACTTCATATATCTTTAAAGGAGAAATAGAACCAAAGCTCTTTTGGCCCGACTTCTCTAGGTTACAGGAGCGCACTTATTTCTGTACTTATGTGATCAGTATTCAGGGCACAGCGGTTTAATACTCGCTGTCGGATGAAGGGACCCCGACTTTAATGTCGGGATCCACCTAGACTTGACTGGCAGCTGGTTCAGCCTCTCAGCACCCTGCTGAAAGCTTGAGCCAGACACTCAGGCCCCCTTCACACCCCGGCACTCCAGTGAGCGGTGGAGGGGCAGAGCACTCTGCTCACCAAAGACCAAAAATTGAGCGATTAGCAGCCTGTGATCATTTAGTTCTTGGTCTTAGTGGCAGATCAATGCTGCATACACTCTGACGAGTATGTAAGTTTATTTTATTTTTAATCTCTTTCAAAGTGGTATTAAACCCAAAATCAAAGTATTATATTACAGCTTACCATTTTAGATAATTTTGCTGCAATTTTCTTTTTTAAGCTCTTATTTTCACCTGATGATCTGGCAAGTTCTTCAACAGAACAAGTTGCCCTGCAGATGTATTAGTTACAGGTTTGAAACAAACCATTTAACACTAATAGGGGCGCTTACGATGATCAGCTATTGTTTTTTTATGATGATCAACAGAACTGTTGCTCTAACCGCATAAAAACTATTAGCTTGAGTTTTACTTTGTTAGTGTATCTAAATCTGCTAGTAAATCTAGCATTACCCAGTAGACAGACAAAGCTGTTGTCCAAAGGTGTCTCTGTTGCTCTTCCATACAGAGTGAAGGCACCCTAATACAGGAGGTGTATTACTTGGCAGATCACAAGATTTGGCAAGTTGCAAAATATTAAATTTTGTGTTTTGGGTTTGATACACCTTAACCAGATCTTTCTCGTCTCCTGCTGCTCTTCTCCTTTCTCCACCTTCAAGCCCTGTAAATCACATTCTGTCTCTATTTTATGCAGATATACAGTATATTGAACTAGCATTTGTAGTTTTGTACATGCGGCTTTAGACATTTGTACCACTTCATGATATATGTCTGGTAGTGAATTAGCACTACCTTTATGCATTTTGCTATACGTCAAGCCTGTACACTGGCTATCTGCTATTTGTCTGTGATATTTGGTCTCGGACAAGTCTTTTCTTATAAAAACATGTTTAAAAAAACAAAACACTTACTTTAAATAGATGGAATATTATCACTCACTAAGCGTGGCATGATGTACTATGATTACCAGACAATACACACAAAGTGAGCCTAAACAGCACTTTTAATACACACACCTCTCTCCGACTACTAATGTTGTCTGTTAAAGCGGTTTTAATAGGTGCGACGTAACAGTACAATTATTTGCAATATCCTAGAAGTATTGTAAAAATGTAATAAAATGTATGGCCAACAAGAAATTGTTACTTGTAAATGTGGCTTCACAAGCTGCTAAAGTTTGGCTAGGATTGGTAAATGGCATGTCTGCAAGGATAGAGATGTCTTTGCAGGAATGCAAAACCTCTTGCTGAGCAGAGATTTTTCAGGTCCACCTCTTACTGATCTATAACAAGTTCTTCATTCTAACATGATTCTGAAGCGTAAGTCAACGTAATACAAGTGGACCACATGTATCCTCACCTTTCTCCTGCTCCGTAACAACCTTCTCCAGTGCATAATCCCAGTCAAAGATAAATCGATAGAAACATAGCTGAGTGTACAAGGCTTTCTCTGGGTACTGCAAAATAATCAGTGGAAAAAAAAAAAAAATCAATATGAGCAACTGGTATATTTATCGCCCTGTAAAGTGTGAGAGTAAAAGAGACTACTTTAATGCAACAAAACAGGTATGCAAGCAATTATCCATAACAAAAACAAAATTCATCCTTAGGAAAATCAACTTTACAAACCATGGAGTTTTTTTCCCCCTTAAACATGAGAAGACATACAACACAAAGCAACACCAATTACAAACAAATGCATATTGCTGTAATTCAATTTGATTGAAGTTGCAGCAGCAGTACTGAGTGTGAGGAAAACCATGGTATGATGAGCAATTTTGATTACTTTTAAGCCAGTCACTAGTTTTCCCTCCCCCTTAAAAGGAGGGGATAAAAATAAATAAGTAAAAAAAAAAAGCCTTTACATCTGTTTGCCTGCAGCACACAAGTACATTCAAGCAACACTACACTAGGTTGCAGAACTGACCAGAATGCTGAGCAATGTTTGGATCTGCTTTGTCCCCAATGGCAAGCCACTTCTTGGTGTACCAGGTTCTACCAATTTTCCCCCTTTATACAACTATGCAGTACGCTAAATTGCCCAGAGAGGGCAATAATAAGTATGGAGCACTTTTAGAATACATAAATACGTAGCATTTGCTATGCATACAGGCACCCCATGCACACAAAGGTTTCTATATTCTGTAGTATAATGAAGCATTATATAATACACCATATAGTACACCTGAAATTGAAAATGCCTGCACATTAACCGATTAAGGACCACCCCATAGCAGGTATATACATTATCTCATAAAAGTGAGTAGACCCCTCACATTTTTGAAAATATTTTATTATATCTCATGTGAAAACACTGAAGAAATGACACTTTGCTACAATGTAAAATAGTGAGTGTATAGCTTGCATAAGTGTAAATTTGCTGTCCCCTCAAAATAACTCAACACACAGACATTAATGTCTAAACCGCTGGCAACTAAAGTGAGTACACCCCTAAGTGAAAATGTCCAAATTGGGCCCAATAAGCCATTTTCCCCCCTCAGTGTTATGTGACCCAGTGTTACAAGGTCTCAGGTGTGAATGGGGAAAAGGTGTGAAATTTGGAGTCATCACTCTCACTCTCTCATACTGGTTACTGGAAGTTCAACATAGCACTTCATGGCAAAGAACTCTCTGAGGATCTGTAAAAAAGAATTGTTGCTCTACATAAAGATGGCCCAGGTTATAAGAGGATTGCCAAGACCCTGAAACTGGGCTGCAGCACGGTGGAGGAAAAACAATACAGCGGTTTAACAGGACAGGTTTCACTCAGAACAGGCCTCGCCATGGTCGACCAAAGAATTTCAGTGCACATGCTCAGCGTCACATCCAGAGGTTCTCTGCAGAGGTTGAAGGGCGGGGGGTGGGGGGGTCAGCCTGTCAGTGCTCAAACCATATGCTGCACACTGCATCAAATTTGTCTGCATGGCTGTCGTCCCAGAAAGAAGCCTCTATTAAAGATGATGCACAAGATAGTCCGCAAACAGTTTGCTGAAGACAAGCAGATTAAGGACATGGATTACTGGAACGATGTCCTGTGGTCTGATGAGGCCAAGATAAACTTATTTGGTTTAGATGGTGTCAAGCGTGTGTGGCGGCAACCAGGTGAGGAGTACAAAGACAAGTGTGTCTTGCCTACAGTCAAGAATGGTGGTGGGAGTGTCATGGTATGGGGCGGCATGGGTACTTCCGGCACTGGCGAGCTACAGTTCATTGAGGGAACCCTGAATGCCAACATGTACTGTGACATACTGAAGCAGAGCAGGATTACCTTCCTTTGGAGACTGGGCCGCAGGGCAGTATTGCAACATGATAATGACCCCAAACACACCTCCAAGATGACCACTGCCTTGCTAAAGAAGCGGAGGGTAAAGGTAATGGACTGGCCAAGCATGTCTAAAGACTTAAACCCTATTGCGCATCTGTGGGGCATCCTCACACGAAGATGGAGGAGCACAAGGTCTCTAAAATGCACCAGATCCGTGATGTCATCATGGAGGAGTGGAAGAGGACTCCACTGGCAACCTGTGAAGCTCTGGTGAACTCAATGCCCAAGAGGGTTAAGGCAGTGCTGGAAATAATGCTGGCCACACAAAATATTGACACTTTGGGCCCAATTTGGACATTGTCACTAAGGGATGTACTCTTTTGTTTTTTTGTGTTTATTCTTTTCATTGGTGTCACAATGAAATGTTCTATTTACATTCATGTTTATTCATGGGGAGTTCTCTTTTTTAATTATTATTGATGCGATAAACTTTTGTAAAACTTTTATTTTAATTGTGGTGTAAGTTCTTGCCGTACCATTAAAGTCCTCAATGCCCAACTCTATTTTTTTTAGTAATTACTAATCCATAGGGCATAGGTACTTGTTAACTCTTATTAATAGATGTAGCACATTTTGTCTGTTCAACATAAGCAGGAGAACCTCCTGAAGACGTTTGAAAGGAGGTTTCTGAAGAACTGACAAGCACCAAATTAAGGTTCCATGGCGGAAATGGAGACCGCACTGGAGGAGCCAAGTGTCAAAGTCCCTGGAGAAAGGTACGCACCAAGAAATGTGTGGCCAATGGACGTGAAAGGAAACCACCAAGACCAAAACCTGGCCCTTGATGGTACACAAGGCCAGGTGCTGCTTAACCCCTCATTGGAGAAAAAAGGGGGACTATTTTCCTCCAGAAAAGAGACTCATACCATGCAAAGTACGATGGTAGAGCTTCCTAGAGGTAGATTTTCTAACCTTTACCAGCGTAGGAATCACTGATTCAGACAAACCTCTATCCTTCAGCACCTGGCTTTCAACAGCCAAGACGTTATAGTGTAAAGGATGCCTCCCCACCAAGACAGGCTGGCATCTGTGGTGACAAACGTCCAGTACAGGGGGGGGGAAAGGATTTCCCCTGTCAAAGTGCCGGAAAATGAAGCCACCTCCGGAGACAGTGGATTCTTGTCCCATTTTACCAGAATCTCTTGTGGAACTGTGAAAACGGAACCACCTCCAAGACCAAGCACCCGCACGCAAGCCCAGAGGGATAACAGTCTGATGGACAACAGAAGCTGAATTGCCTCCAGCAATGTCTGGAATTTTTCCAGAGGAAGAAACACTCTGGCTGAGGACGAGTCCAGAGTCAGACCCAGATAGTCCAGTTTTGTGGACGGAACCAGAGCAGACTTCTGAAGGTTCCGAATCCAACCAAACTCCCTCATAAATTAGCAGAGTAATATCCAACTTGTCCATCAGAACAGTCGGAGGCTTCGCTCGCAGAAGAACAACGTCCAGGTACCCCAGTGCCCCGATCACCCGCTGACGCAATACTAGTACCTCAGACCAACACTTTTGAGAAGACCTGAGAAACTGAGACGAGACCAAAGGGTAACGCCACAAACTGATAATGCTCCTCGCCCACGGCAAAGCAGAGGAAGCGCTGGTGACCACTGGTGATGTCACTAGTAGCAAGAAAATACAACTGATGTGGGGAATGGACTCCATTCAGAACTTCTGTACCCGCAAAAAGCAGTTTAGCGCCTTAAGAGTCCAGAATTGGACATACCATGCCTTCCTTCCTGGGAACTGTAAAGAGGTTTGAGTAAAACCCCTGAAAACATTCAGAAGTCAGAACCGGAACAATTACCCCTTGAAGTAACAAGCCCTGCACGTCCCCGGATCTCTTTGGGGCAAAGTGCAGGTTAGAATGAAGAACCTTTCAGAACAAGAAGACCGAAACTCGATCTTGTAGTCAGACAGAATGAATTTGTCCTGTACCAGGGAGGTCAACGGATCCGGAAACCAGCGAAGACGTCCCTCCACCCTAGATTCGGGTGGAGAGGAAGCTCTGTCTGCAGGTTTGGAAGAGCCCGCTTGTGGCTTGCCAGACCAGGTCCTCTTGGAACCTCCAGTGGAGGCCCTGAAGGGCTTTAATTCATTGTCTTGTGACCCTGAGGGATAAAAAAGGCCTATTATGAGCCAAGAAGAACGGCCCACGCCTACGACAGGGCTCCTTGCCCTTGGTAGCCTGTGGAAGAAGAGTACTCTTCCCCCTCTGAGACCATTAGTGATCTCATCCAAGGAAGCTCCAAACAGGCGATACCCTACAAGGGGGAGATCAGATAAGACCTTCTTAGAAGTCTGGTCTGCAGACCAGCATTTCAGCCAGATAATAACTTGAAGGACCACTGCTGATACAGACTAGAATCAAAGGAGCCACATCGAAAGAGGCATCACAGATAAACTGTAGCCCCTGGACCAACTGATCCACCAGCCCTGCAAAGGCAGGGGGGAGTTGTTTTCCCCCTCCAGGTCCCGACGCAAACGTTTAGTCCACTCGGTGAGAGTTTGCGACACCAGGGCAATAATAAATACCGGCCTAAGTGCCAAACCAGTCCCAGTGAACATATGGTGGGCCAAAGCCTCTGCCCTCCTATCAGCCGGATCTTTAAGAAGCCGGGGACTCCTCAACCGGAATTAAGGTAGCTTTATTTAACCTGGAAACCAGTGACTCCAACAGAAGTGGGACCGTCCACGTTTTAAGCAGGGAATCCTCATAAGGATACCACATAGCAAAACGCTTAGGGACCACAAGAGTGTGTTTTGGACAACCCCACTATTTTGTGACAATGTTGTCAAAGTGGAAATGGGGGAACACCCTCGCCGCTTTTGGAAGGCCTGTGGGTGCCAAAAGGAACCTGCACCTCCGACGCAACATCATCCAATTTTAAAGTTTCATGCACTGACAAGCAGTGCATCCACCAGCACCTTTTCATGCATGCTAGAGGAGCAAAGGAATCATCCTCACTATCTCAGCACTCAGGGTGTGTGGACGCAGACCCAGTAGGGTGACTCGCGTCTGCGGCAGCAGAAAAACTGATTCAGGATCTGAGGAGACAGATGAGGCAGGGGAGCGCTATATACTAAGCTCACCCAGAAACCAAAAATCAGGGGAGGGCTGGGGACCCTCTGGCTCTAGATTATCCAGTCAGTCGCCCAGTGCGGCAGTTGATTGTACATTCTCACAGGAACCAAAGATTGGAAAAAGTTCAATTGAAAAGGAAAAATTGCCAGGACCAGAGATCCTAGCAAAGAACCTATAGCGGAGAGTGGAAGTATACTCCCTATGACTGTCTCATAGGCGTAATCAAGGTTTTTCCTGCCTAGTTTCCTACTTTTGTAGGGGGCAGTATAACCCAATGGTCAAAAAGATAAGGAGCTGTGTTCACCAATGAACAAAAGAGAAATGTTTTGACAAATATAAGGTTTTACAGCGTTGCACGACTGCACAGTTTCCAATCAAAGTAACAGTGCCATATCTCAAAAAATGGCCCGGTCATGCAGGGGGGTAAATCTTCTAGAGCTAAAGTTTTTATTATGTGCATCATGTTAGAGTAAAGGATAAAAGTGAAATCCCTACTTTCATTCTTTGATAATTTGATTTGATTATTTGTCTAAGATGGAATTGTTCATCGGCGGTTGATTATATTGAGCTTGCTGTCAGCGTGGATGCTGAACAGTGTGTTTCCTTTATATGAACATACTCCTATCTTGGTAGCGATGTTGTATTTATTTTCATTTGGAGGCCTGTGAGCTCTTTCTCTCTGCGCATACACTGTGTACATTTTTGAGAATGTCAATATAGACTCTATGGCATGGCTGTTGAATTTTAGTTTGTTTTTTCTATTGAGGGTGTATTTATATATATACTTTGAGAAAGCTTTCAACACATCTGGATCCTGAGGAATCCCAAAGTGTGGATGAAACGTGTCGATCCATCGCATTATAGGATGTGCTGCAATACACCTTCTAGATACTGTAGTCTCGTATTAGCTTTTTACTATCTTGCCTTCAATAAAATGTCTATTTTTTATAATCTGTATTTTATTGAATTGATACTCTTGGACACACTAAAATCCCCATCCACTTCGTCCACCTGTAAGACTTGGTTTACTTTTGCCATTTTATTCTCAGGGGACTGAGCCGGCATTTTTCTTTGATAGATAATTACTCTCCACTCAATTTCCAGGTTGATTATATTGCTCAGTCCCAGGCACTTGTTAATAGATTCCGAAAGAAGGGGTACACAAGTGATGCCCTTGGTGTGGAAATGTAGAGTTAGAGTTACGGATAGACAGAATCTGGTAGCTAATAGGAGGAGAGATGATCTAATTGATGGAAGTAACTTCAAGCTCATCTTGGATTATAATAAAATAATCAAGAAAATTATTGAGAGCAATTGGCCAATATTTAAGCAGGATAGGGTGTTGGGCTCAGTGTTACCTTTAAAACCACACTTTATTTACAAAAAGGCCCCTTCCCTACGAGACTGACTGGCTCCAGGCGTTATTGACCCACCTATCCAGATGGAGAGTGGGATCTTTCGTTCTTGACTGGCTTTTATGCATGCAGGCGGTGTAACGCCTATAGGCATTCAAAGGACAATATCAAGAAACGTAAAGAATTCGTAGCTTCGGCGACCAATGGACTTTACAAAATCTACAATGTCTGATTTGATCACATGTTCCACCACAGGAGTGGTCTACATGCTTGAATGTAGCTGTGGACTACAGTATAATAGTAGGACCTCGCAACCTCTCCCTGTACGCATGGGGAGCATGTGAACAATATGAAAAAAAGTCTTAAAACACAATGTTTCACGTCATTTCAGACTGTGTCACAATAAAGACCCTTGTGGGTTGTCACAATAAAGACCCTTGTGGGTTAAAATTTTGGTTTATAGAAAGCATCAAGAAGCACTGAAGAGGGGGTAATTTTGTCAGGCAATTAACCACTTAAGCCCCGGAGGATTTGGCTGCTCAAAGACCAGGCCCTATTTTGCAATTCGGCACTGCGTGACTGTAACGGACAATTGCGTGGTCGTGCGACAATGAAATTGACGTCCTTTTTTTCCCACAAGCAGAGCTTTCTTTTGATGGTATTTGATCACCTGTGCGATTTTTACTTTTTACGCTATAAATAAAAAAACAGCGACAATTTTGAAAAAAATAACAATATTTTTCACATTTTTTTTATATGAAATTCTCAAAAAAAAAGTAAAAATCTAAATTTTTTAACATTTTAGGCCAATTTGTTTTTTGCTACATATTTTTGGTAAAAAAAAAAAAAAATCGCAATAAGCGTACTTTGATTGGTTTGCGCAAAAGTTATTTTGTTTACTAACTAAGGCAAAGATTTATGTCATTTTTATTGTGGCGGACAGATCGGACCCCTGACTGACATTTTTGGGAGTACCAGTGACATTACTACAGTAATCAGTGCTATAAATATGCACTGTTACTGTAAAAATGACACTGTCAGGGAAGGGGTTAACTTTATTGGTGATCAGTGGGTTAAATGTATCCCTAGGGGCGTGGTTCTAACTGTGGAGCGGCGTGGCTTGTGATGTAACCACAGAGACATACGATCCTACATAGCAGGATCGTATAGTCTCTGTATTTACATCAGGGAGAATGACAGACAGCTGTGTTTACATCAGCCGTCTGCCTTTCTCCCTCTCCTGCACGAGATTGCGAGTGACCGGCGGACATCGGAGCCACCAGTCACATGCACGGGGATGTCAGGGAACGAGCGGGGGTGCGCTCGCCCCCACAGGCTCGTGGGCGAGTGATGTGCCGGTACATCACTTTGCCCAGGAGGGGCTGACCGCCGCAGTATATAGTCGTGCGGCGGTCGGCAAGTGGTTAAGTTGCAGTGAATCCTACTATGCTGTCTGTGCCTCCGTATTCGCTGAAGAAGTCCCGCCTACTGGAAGTTATGCACACAGAAGAGGAGGAGAGCACTTGACGTCACCCACAGTCATCCTGTTCTTGATAGATGAATGGATGCTGGAATTACCAGGCACCCGGTTACAGTGCCGCTTTTTTAAGCAATTTTATACAATAATAAAGCACTTTATTTGCAACGGAGAGCATTATATGTATTTTTATGTACTATATATCCTGGAGTGACAAGCCTGGAGGGACGGATTGGTTGCTCTCGATTTGTGCTCTTTTGTTGATACTTCTGGCCTGACTGGTGATCTGTGCTGGAGGGTTGTATATCCTTCTGCCTTGGAGGTGATAAGCGTGATTGAACCCATCTGTTAACTCAGGGGTCGCCCTTTGAGGTGAGAGGCTTGCACTACTGGTGGAGGGATTCTAGCACCTGATCATCTACGTGTGTCAACTTGGAGCACTTTTGTCACTTTATGGGACTCTCTATACTCTTATTTATGCTATTTGATGTATTTATTTTGCAATAGTCTAGAGCGATGCACTGATTAACTGCACTGATTCATTTATTGCCTATTCTGGGATTTGATCATTTGACCCCGAGTGTACAGCTGCTATTATCACTTTTTTTGTTTTGCCCTGATTTTTATAATATTTTGCTGATGTAAACATCCGCGGCCTATTGCAGCTTGAGGGGTGTGGTTGGTGAGTGGCAGAACACAGCAATTTTGCCACCCCCCAACCAAACCTAAACCAAGCCCAAGGCCTTGTTCACGCGGGCATATAACTACAGGGCTGTGTTTAGCTGCAGCGGGATGCACAGGTGTTCTGTGCACCCCCATTGATGTAAATTGGGACACAGCAGGAGTCTAAATAATCAGTAGAAGCTTCTTTTTATTCCAGAGATCAAATGCTTTCAGAAAATACATGGTTTTGGGGGGTTCTTTTACAAACTCTGAACGATGTAAGTAAAAAAATTGAACAAGAAAAAAAAAAACAAGAAACCCTTCCAGAGAAATTTGGGTATTTAGATTTTTGCAATGTAAAAATTACAAATCTTTATTAACTCCATACAGATTAAGCTTTTATATTAAGTAGGAATTTTGTAAAATGTGCTGTGTTTTTAGCTACCAATAATGATTTTAGTGAATTTTTAGCAAATAAAATGGATTTTTGACTTACCGTAAAATCCTTTTCTCTTAGGTTCATTGATGAATGCAGTCCTCTGATGCATATCAGTAGGGTTATACTGCCCCCTACAGGAGTAGGACACTAGGCAGAGAAAAAGTTCTGGCTATGCCTATGGGCAGTACCTGGGGGTATACCCTCTCTCTTCCTGCATAGGATGTCAGTTTTGTATCAAAGCAGTATCAGAGAAAACACCACCAACCCACTCAAATTTAGAGGGGCGGGTACTGTGTCCCGTCAATGAACCTAAGAGAAAAGGATTTTACGGTAAGTCAAAAATCCAGTTCTCTCTATCGTTCATTGACAGACGCAGTCTCCTGATGCATATCAGTAAGGACGTCCCAAAGCAGTACCCTAATGAGGGGTAGGAACAGCAGAAAAAATACAGTCCCCAAGGCCAACCAGGCAAGATAGGACCCATCAGAAACAACAAGATGAGGTCCATCTGAAAACCAAACAGTAAACACCCTCAAGGAAGGCCAAAGGGCCCCCTAAACAGCAGCCTGCAAAACCTTGCGGCCAAAAGGAAGCATCCGCAGATGCCAGCAAATCCACCTTATAAAATTTGGTAAAGGTGTGAACAGACAACCAGGTCGCCGCCTTGCAAACCTGCAGCACAGATGCCTGATGGCGAAAAGCCCAGGAAGCACTAAGCGCTCGAGTAGAATGCGCCTTGACAAGGGTGGAACCTGACCCTTAATGGAACAAGCCTGCACCGCTGTCTGCCTGATCCATCTGGAAATAGTCGCAGCAGACACAGGCAGCCCTTTCAAATTCCTTAGGATGTGTAGGCTTAGGACACAAAGAAGGTAACAAGATGTCCTCATTTAAGTGAAAACCACCTTCAGCAGGAAGGACGGATCTGGACGAAGTTCCACTTTATCCCTGTGAACCACCAGGTAGGGAGAACGACAGGACAATGCCGCCAGTTTCGACACCCTGCGCGCAGAAGTTATAGCCACCAAGAAGGCCACCTTCTGGCACAAGGTAAGCAGGGGAATCTCCTGAATACTTTCAATGGGAGGCCTCTGGAGAACCGAAAGCACCAAATTAAGGTCCCAAGGTGGCAACGGAGGTCGCACCGGAGGCACCAGGTTTCGCACTCCCTGGATGAAGTTACCCACCAGGGAATGGGAGGCCAATGGCTTTTGGAAGAAAATTGCCCAAGCAAACACCTGACCCTTGATAGTACTCAAGGCCAACTTGTGATCAACTCCCCGTTGAAGGAAAGCCAAGATCCGAGCCACCGAATAGGAGCGAGGGGGGGAGTCCCAAGCAGAGATGTATAGTAACTAAGTAGAACTACTTCACTACTGTACTTAAGTACCGAAAAGGCGGTTATCTGTACTTTCCTAGAGTAGAATTTTTTTCTCCTACTTCCACTTTTACTTCACTACATTTTTTCGATGATTTCAATACTTCTACTCCAATTTTTTTTTTGTGCTGCAGTTACTCGTTACAATTATAAAAATTACCACTGCCAGAACAGTAGATGGCAGGTTTCATGAAGCTCAAAAAAATATGTATAATGTCATGTGTACTTTTGACTTCTTTCTTTAATAACTACATAACACAGTACTTGTACTTTTACTTTCAGTACTTGAGTAGCAAATTTTTTTTAAAACTACTGGTACTTTTACTTTCAGTACTTGAGTAGCAAAATATTAAAAAAAAAAAACTACTTGCAATACTTAAGTACAAAGAATGTTGAATACTTTAGTACTTCTACTCAAGTCACTTTTGGATCGAGCACTTGTACTTTTACTCAAGTATGGGTTTCGAGTACTTTATACAACTCTGGTCCCAAGGGACTCACACCATGCAATATACGACTTCCACGTGCGATCATAAATCTTCCTAGAAGTCGCCTTTCTCACTTTAAGCACAGTGGGAATCACTGAAGCAGATAATCCCCTGTCTTCAGCACCTGGCATTCAACAGCCAAGCCGTCAAAACCAGCGACCGTAAACAGGATGGAAGATTGGCCCCTGAGACCGTAGATCCTCCCTGAGAGGAAGCGTTTGCGACAAGTCCTGGAATGTGGACAGCGGAGAGAGCTGGAACATGGCACTCCGCCCAATGTAGATCGCCTGCCACTTCCAAGGCCGCAAGGACACTCTTGGTGCCCCCTTGGCGATTGACATAAGCCATAGCCGTGGTATTGTCCGATTGAATGCGCACTGGACAACCCTCCGGGCGTTTGGTCCAGTGAGCCAGGCAAAGCCGGATCGCTCTTAGCTCCAGGACATTGATCGGCAACCTGGATTCCTCCAGGGACCAGACTCCCAGAGCAGAGAACCGATCGAAAAACTCCATACCCCCCCCCCCGGACAGACTTGCATCCGTGGTGACAATCATCCAGTAAATAGGGAGGAAGAATTTTCCCAGCTGGCGCATCGGAGATCGAAGCTATCAGATCAGGGACTCCTTTGTCCCGTGGCTCAGCCGAATCTGAAGGTCCAGAGAATTCGGGTGCTTGTTCCACTTAATTTCCTTCTGCAGTATCCTCGCGTGGAATTGAGCGACTGACATACAGGTCCGAAGGGACGACCAGTTGTTGGCCATCAACAGCTGAACCGCATTCTGGAGCGTTTGGAGTTTTTCCGCAGGAAGAAACACCCTGGCTGAGGACGAGTCCAAAGTCAGTCCCAGATAGACCAGCCTCATGGAAGGGGTCAGAGACGACTTCTGAAGTTTCACAATTCACCCAAACTCCTCCAGAGTTCTCATGGTGACCCCCAAGTTTGCTGTCAGCACCGCAGGGGACTCTGCACAGAGAATCAGATTGTCCAGGTAACCCAGGACTGATATCCCCCGCTGCCGTAACAGTGCCAGGACTGGAGCCAACACCTTTGTGAAGACCCGAGGGGCAGAGGCGAGAACTAAGGGTAACGTCACAAACCGATAGTGATCTTCCCCCATGGCAAAATGGAGAAACCGTTGGTGAGCGGCACAGATAGGTACGTAAAGGTAGGCAGCATCTTTGATGTCTATGGAAGCCAGGAAATCCCCCTGATGTAGGGAAGCCACCACCTTGCGAATCGATTCCATCTTGAACTTTTGAATGCGCACAAAAACATTCAGTGCCTTCAGGTTGGACGCACCTTGCCTCCTTCCTGGGAACCGTGAAAAGGTTGGAATAAAACCAGTGAAACTGTTCCGCGTACAGAACCGGAACTATCACTCCTTGTTGTACCAGGTCCTGCACTGCCCCATAGAGCGCCCGCAAGCGATCCAAAGACAGACGGACAATGGAAGGTAAAAACCTGACCGGAGGGACAGATCGAAACTCGATCGTGTAACCTAACCGTACAACCTCCCGAACCCATCTGTCTGGGATCCGGGACAGCCACAGGTTCCGAGAACCGGCAAAGGCGCCCCCCCCCCACCGCCGTCACGGATGAGGGCGCACCTTCAGGCTGAGGAGGCCTTGTCCGCAGGCCTGGAGAAACCAGACTTTTGTTTGCCAGACCAGGGTCGCTTGGAACCACCCGAGGAAGTCTTGAAGGGCTTTGCCTTATCGACTGACCCTGAGGAATGAGAAAACTTTTTGTGAGCCGAAAAGGATGGACCCCGTCTACCGTGAGAGTCCTTACTCTTTTTAGCCTGTGGAAGAAAGGTACTCTTTCCCCCCCGTAAGACCCTTAATAATGTCGTCCTGGGTAGCGCCGAACAGTCGGTCCCCTTGAAAGGGAAGTTCCATTAGGGCCTTCTTAGAAGCTTGATCCGCAGACCAACACTTCAGCCAGAGCATACGCCTGATAACCACTGCCGAAACTGACAGTTGACCCAACAAAGGAGCAGTGTCTAGCGCGGCATCGCAAACAAATTGCAGCCCCTGCACTAGCTGGGCCAACAGCTCCCCAAAAGCAGGAGGGACTGGCTTACCCTCCAAGTCACGGCGAAGTAGCTTCGCCCATTCAGTCAGCATCTGCGTGACAAGGACCATAGTAAACACAGGTCTCAGTGCAGTCTCTGCCAGGGAGTTCATATTGCGGGCCACAGCCTCCGCCTTCCTAATCTCTGGGTCCTTAAAGAATGGGGAATCCTCTACCGGAATAGCGGTAGCCTTATTCAGTCTGGAGACCGGAGGATCCACCTTAGGTGGCATCGTCCACACCCCAGGGGAATGTCTCGGACGGTCCCATTCTTTTGTGAGCAGGCCAGCAAAATAAGCAGGGAAGGATAATCTTTCCCACCTTGAATGGCTTGTAAGTGCCGAAAGTAAACTGCGCCCCAGGTGCGGCCTCAGCCGTATCCTCCAATTTCAGGGTTTTTACGCACAGAAACAACCAGTGCGTCTAACAGCGCCTTATCTTGTGCAGCAGTAGAGGTAGAAATGTCATCCTATCAGAGGAGACAGGGCGCGCGGCAACAGACCCGGCCTGGAGACCCACGTCTGCAGGGGCTGAGTCAGACTCTGAATCCAAGCCATCAAATGAGGCAGGGGTAGGGGGGGGTCGTTTCTTTGCACCTCGCCCTCTAAAGGCCACCTCCACCCAGGGACACAAAGGCTTCCAGAACCGCCGAAATTGCATCAATAGACAGTTGAGATCTGGAAGGTCCTGTGGCCTCCATGAGGGGGTCAGGAGAGGACACATGTTCTGCAGGGTCCATGTTCCAGAAGAACCCTCCAGCAAACTTTGAAAAAAATGAAAGAAAAAAAGTTTTTTTTCCAAGAAAAAAACGGTCTCGCTGTGCTACAGCGCCCCCTGAAGGTCAGGCACGCGCTGAAGACCCCCAACAGAGAGAGAGACCCCCAGAACTCACTGTCCCCAAAATGCCGCAGCCAGTTCCAGAACATCTGCACGAGTCAGCATCAGCTCTCCAAAAGGAAGTGAGCATTGAAACTGCCCAGGGTGAAGGGAGGGGGCTCCACCCACCGGAAAACACCTCCAGGCACTCCCACCTAGATTCCCAGAAAATGATCCACTGCAAAATGGCCGAAAATGAGTGTACCAAGATGGCCGTCACTGTAGCACACGAGGCTACAAAAAAATGACGGCGAACGATGACCCACAGGGGGACCCCCCAGACCTCCCAACACCATCAATCAGCAGGTAGGCTCTGGAAGAACCGAACAAGGCCCCCCAGCGCACGATCGTCCGAGCACCACCGACGGCGCACCCCCAGACTCCCCATGCGACCTGAGAACGTGGTCCCAGCCTCAGGTAGGCCCAAACAGTCCCCCCTCCCCCGTGGAAGGGGGGGAGGGAGAGGTTGCACAACAGAACAGAGGGGAACCCAGGATTGTGAGGGTCCAACCGTCCAAGGGAGGAGCCCGCGTGCACCCCAAAATCCACCAGGGAAAGGGGGGGGGACATTTACTCACCATACCAGGAACACAGGCCAAGTGTCCTACTCCTGTAGGGAGCAATATAACCCTACTGATATACATCAAAGGACTGCGTCCGTGAATGAACAATAGAAAAATATTGTTTTTATAAACATTTGCGCAAATATCTTGGGACCTCAAAAATCAGTAGTACCTCCTTTTTATTCTACCAGTCATGTGCTTTCAGAAAATATATGGTTTTGGGGGGGGGGGGGGTCTTTTACAAACTCTTAAGTGAAAAATAAAAAAATGCAAAAATGGTCTGGTCAGCAGAATTTAAAAAAGGAGCACAGGGCCTGGCAGCGAAAAGGTTAAAGCTGAACTCCAGGCTATGAGTTAAATACACTGTCTTCAAAAATTTCACAGTTGGGTCCTGGCTCCTCTTGCACAATCTCCATTCATTCCAACTGGGAATGTGTACACTGCAGAGCAGGGCACATAGGGGGAGGTTTACTAAGAATGGTACACACAGAATCTGGTTGCGCATAGTAACCAATCAGCTTTTATTGTCAAAGCTTAATTGAACAAGCCAAAGTTAGAAGCAGATTGGTTACTATGCACAGCTGCACTAGAATCTGTGTGCACCATTCTTATTAAGTATCCCCCATAGTGAAGGTTTAGTGGAACAGAGAATTGCAAGTGTGTGACTTGTTGGGGTAATCAGGGTACCAAAGCCAACTAAGTGCAAACACACATAAATTTGATATACATTTTAGGCCTCATTCAAATGGACATAATTAGGCAAAAAAAAAAAAAAAAAAAAGGTTATTTTCCCATGTCCTGGGAGCTGCAGGTGGGGCATACAGCTGGCCAAAAAACGGAATGTTTGTAAAATCTTACCGTAAAATTCCTTTCTCTGAGTCCTCTGACAGTCGCCGCCCCTCATATAGTCTTCACCAATGGGTATTGACCTCTTATCCATAGGAGCCAGCTAGGCATAAGACTTGTTAAAAACAAAGTAATTTAAATAGACACACCTGTAGGAGGCTGTCCCTCTGGTCCAATACCCCCCTGCTATCAGCATTCCCAACTCAGTTTGGTAGCAAGCAGTTTAAGTCCAAAAAACCCTACAAGAGGGGTGGCGACAGTCAGAGGACTCAGGGAAAGGAATTTTACGGTAAGATTTTACAAAAATTCTGTTTTCTCTTACATCCTCTGACGGTCGCCGCCCCTCATATAGTCTTCACCAATGGGATGTCCCAAAGCAGTGTAGACATGAGGGATGGGAAGCGCAACCGTCACAAAGGCAACGCAGCACCCAGGTCAGAGAAAGGAACCTTATCTGAACAGAAAGGTAAAACCCTCTGGGTAACAAAAAAGCTCAACAGGAGCAAACAACCCAGGAAAGCAAAAAAACAAAAGGGGGAACAACCCCAACAGTCGGGGACCAGCAAACGCCAGGGCCCCTTCAAGGTACTGCCGCACACAGAACTTTGCGGCCAAAGGAGGCATCTGCTGATGCCAAAACATCAAGTTTGTAAAATTTGGAAAAAGTGTGCACGGGCGACCAAGTCGCCGCCTTACACACCTGGGCAACCGAAGCCCGGTGTCGGAAAGCCCATGACGCACTCACCGCTCTGGTAGAGTGCGCCTTGACAGGGAAGGGCGGTACCCATTCCTTAATCGAATAGGCCTGTACAATCGTCTGTCTGATCCATGTCGAAATGGTTGCCGCAGACGCAGCCATACCCTTCCGAGGACCCTCAGGAAGGACAAAAAGAGAATCCGACTTTCTGAAGGATTCAGTGGATGACAGGTAAACCCTGATTGCCCGGACTACATCCAAGGAATGCAAGGCAAACTCCTTAGGATGCTTAGGATTCGCACACAGCGAAGGTAAGACAATATCCTCGTTAAGGTGAAAATTGGAAACCACCTTAGGAAGGAAAGATTAGTTAGGTCGCAAGACCACCTTATCTCTATGAACAACCAGGTAAGGGGAGCGGCAAGACAAGGCCGCCAACTCTGACACTCTGCGGGCAGATGTGATTGCCACCAGAAAGGCAACCTTCCGTGACAGCACAGGCAGAGAAATCTCCCTGATGTTCTCAAAAGGAGGACGTTGCAAAACGGACAGGACCAAATTCAAGTCCCAAGGAGGCAAAGGTGCTCTCCGAGGAGGAGCCAAATGTCGCACATCTTGAATAAAGTGGCGTATCAAGGAATTCGCCGCTAAGGGGCGCTGGAAAAGGATTGCCAGTGCAGATAACTGACCCTTAATCGTGGTCAGCGCCAGACGCTGATCCACACCAGATTGTAGGAAAGCCAACACCCACGCCACCGAAAAGGAGCGAGGATGGATGTCCCTGGATTCACACCAGGCAAAATAAGCCTTCCAGGTACGGTAGTAGATCTTACCGGACGAGGCCTTCCTAGCCTTGAGCAAGGTAGGAATCGACCGCCGACGAGAGACCCCGATCTCTCAAGACCTGGCTTTCAACAGCCACGCCGTTAAAGCCATCGACCGTAAAGCAGGATGGAATATCGGCCCCTGAGACAGCAGATCGTCTCGTAATGGGAGCCGCCATGGAGGCTCGACGACCAGTTGTATGATGTCCGCATACCAAGACCGGCGCGGCCAGTCTGGTGCCACCCGAATCACCAACTTCGGTTCTGAGACCAACCTGCGAAGGAACCTGGACAACAACTGAATCGGGGGGAAGGCATAAATCAGACGATACTGATTCCACGGCACCACTAATGCGTCCGAGGCGCTTTCTTGCCACGAACCTTCCCACGTTGTTGTTTAGCCGAGATGCAAACAGATCCACATCTGGGGATCCCCACCGTGCACACAGCATCTGGAACACCTCTGGGTGGAGGGACAATTCCCCCTGGTCCAGGGTCTGGCAGCTCAGATAATCGGCCTGTCAATGCTCCACACCTAGAATGTGAACTGCCGAAATCGCCGTGACGTGTGTCTCGGCCCAAGACAGAGAAAACCGGAGGATCGCATCCCCGGGAATGTTCCCTAAGCAGGGAACATTATCTTTCTCTAACATCTGTGCTGGCGGCTACAGAACATCCTTTTCCCTTCCATCTTCACATGCAGGGTGCGCGCGCAGCTCAGTCTGACGCACGCTACGCTGACACGCTTACCTGGAAGTCGGGTTCGCAATGTGATACTCCGATGCGCCAGTGCGCATGCGTGAGTGGGCATAAATAGCCGGGGATTTGCAACAGGGCGCCACTTCCCTCCAGCAGAGGGAACGTGACGGACGCCCAGGTATCGCTCCAGCTGGATACCTACTCTTATCTCCTTACCACCAACAGTAAGTTAACCATCCCACAATGCTATATTTATGTTATGCATTGTCGGATGACTTTATTCAAGTGCCAAAAATGCCTTTTACTTTAGGCTCACTTGCTAATTATTCACCACCAGGGCAAAAAAACGGAACACAGACCGGGACTACCCCCTACTGGTGCACATCTGCAATACAACTACTGTAAGTAACAGTTACAGTTATACATAAAATGGTCTATTAAAGAGATTTTCCAAAAACTTACCAGGCTGTTCCTATATAATGAGAATTCTCACTTCATTCATAAATATTCTAGGGAAACCACAAGAAGGGACTTCTCCCCCACAAGTCAAACAAAAGTACCCACACATCTGTGTAAGTTTATGGCAAACCATTTTTTGATATATTTTTCTATTCATCACAACAAAACTTTCAACATATTTCACCCTATATACCACAGAGACAGTTTTTCCTCTCAAATCCTGTGTGATATACTTGGGAGAACAGACGCAAGGGTCCGGGACCTGACATACACGTCACAAGTATGTGTACACTTACTTTTCCATGCAACAATGGAAAATGCCCACTCTTTGCATATTATATCTTCTGATATTTACCCACTATATATTTTTCAGACATGGTGGACAATTCTTTCCTTGAAAAAGGCAGCGTATTATAAATGCCGAAACGCGTTGGAAATCTTAGATATATTCTCTCTCAAACAGTTCCAATACATCACATATGAGCAAGAACAGACAGAGAATTATATCATTGTCACCATTCAGTTTGTCACTTCTTTCTACCTAATTTCACCCTCACATTTGGGTCTATAACCCATCCACACAATTAATGTATTGTATGTATCATTTATGAAATTTCGCTTTCAATAAATTTTTAATAATTACCTATTATATTACTTGATTGAGCCCCTAAAGTCCCACCCCTTTGGCCTGAGGCACCAAACATTGTTTGAAGAATTTATTTTGGGATGTTGGCTACACCTACTACAATAGGCCCCTAGGGATCACGATACAATTTACAACTGAATCGGGGGGGAGGCATAAATCAGACGATACTTATTCCACGGCACCACTAATGCGTCCGCGGCGTGTTCTTGCCACGAACCTTCCCACGTTGTTGTTTAGCCGAGATGCAAACAGATCCACATCTGGGGATCCCCACCGTGCACACAGCATCTGGAACACCTCCGGGTGGAGGGACCATTCCCCCTGGTCCAGGGTCTGGCAGCTCAGATAATCGGCCTGCCAATGCTCCACACCTGGAATGTGAACTGCCGAAATCGCCGGGACGTGTGTCTCGGCCCAAGACAGAATTTTGGTCACTTCCTGGGCCGCCCGGGCACTCCTGGTGATTGATGTAAGCCACCGCAGTGTGGTCCGTCTGCACCCGCACAGGGCGGCCCCGAAGCGGATCCGACCAATGGAGCAAGCACAGTCTGATCGCTCGCAGTTCCAAGATGTTTATCGGCAGGGAGGATTCCTCCTCCGACCAAGTGCCCTGGGCAGACAGAATGCCCAGAACGCCACCCCAGCCCGACAGGCTAGCGGCTGTGGTGATCACCGTCCACAACAACGGGCGGAAGGATTTTCCCTCCGTCAGAGCGGGAGACTGGAGTCACCACAGAAGATCCTCTGACGTGGTGACTCAAAGATATCCTCCTTTCCAAGGATTGAGGATGCCTGTCCCACCTGGCTAGGATCTCTGCTTGGAGAGATCGCGTGTGGAATTGAGCAAACGGTATCTCGTCGAAGGCCGATACCATCAACCCCAGGGACCTCAACGATAAGGATTCGTTGTCCCTGAGGGACCTGACCTCGTCCTGAAGAGTCCGGAGCTTGTCCTCCGGCAGAAAGACTTTTGCTTGGGCAGAGTCCAGGACCATTCCCAAGTAAGGGAGGCGAACAGAAGGGGACAAGGTCGACTTCTGAACGTTGATGGTCCATCCGAACTCCTGGAGCGTCTGAACGGCAGTCGACAGATCGCGCAACAGACTCGGGCTGGCACTCGATCTTAACAGGAGATCGTCCAGATATCCCAAGATCGCAATCCCCTGTGCCCATAACAGGGCCAGAACAGGAGCCAGCAATTTGGTAAAAACCCTTGGAGCCGAAGCAAGACCGAAAGGTAACGCCACAAATTGATAATGGTCCTCCGCGATTGCGAATCGGATGTACCTTGGATGACCCTCGAAGATGGGGATGTGTAAATACGCATCCTTGAGGTCGATGGAAGCTAGGAAATCTCCCTGACTCAGGGAGGCAACCACCGAACAGAGGGATTCCATGTGGAATTTCTGAACCCGCACAAAGCGGTTCAGAGCCTTCAAGTCCAGAATCGGACGCACCTTGCCTTCCTTTCTGGGCACAGTGAACAGATTTGAATAAAACCCCCGAAATCTGTCCCGAAGTGGCACCGGGACGATCACCCCCTGGGCGAGAAGATCCTGAACCGCCCGTTGAAGATCTCGTAAACGATCTGGGGTCAAATGAAGATTTGAGGGAAAGAATCTGTCCGCTGGACGGGAAAGGAATTCGATCTTGTAACCTGATCGAATGATTTCCTGAACCCACCTGTCCGGAATCCGGAGCAGCCAAGGTTCGAGAAAACCATGCAGATGTACCCCCACCCCTGGAACAGGTGAGGGCGTCCCTTTAGATGGAGGCGGACTGGCCCACCGTGCCAGCATTGCCGGCCTTTGGCTTTCCTCACCAGGGCTTTTCGTGGCCACCCTGGCCTTTAAAGGGCTTGCCCTTGTCCTGTGCCTTGAAGGCACGAAAGGACCCCTGATTTGGTTAAAAGGAAGGGCCCCACTTAACACGGAAAAACTTACCCTTGGGATTCTGGGGCAGCAGAGTGCTCTTGCCCCCAGTGACCCCCTTAACCAATTCATCCAGGGAGACCCCAAAGACGATTACCCACATAAGGAATGTCAGACATCGTCTTTCTGGAAGTCTGGTCAGCCGACCAGCTCTTCAGCCATATGAAACGATGGATGAGCACCGCGACAGCAGACAGCCGCGCGGCTAAAGAGGGCCTCATCCAAGACCACGTCACAGGTATAAAAAAGCCTGAATAAACTGATCCACCATCTCCAAAGTAGTCAGAGGGGCGTAATCCGCCACAAGGGTGCGTCTAAGCACCTTGGCCCAGCCTGCCACCGCCTGAGACACCATGACAGAGGCGAAAATAGGTTTCATCAATGAACCTGCCACCATATAAGCGTGGCGAGTAAGAGATTCTACTCGCCTATCCATAGGGTCCCTGAAAACCGCAGAATCCTCCGCAGGCATGAGAGTGGCCTTGTTCAACCTGGACACAGTGTGATCCACTTTAGGGGACACGGTCCAGCGCGAATCCGTAGGAGTCGCAAAGGGATAACGGAACTGAACCCGTTTTGGTACCACAAAGGGGCGTTTTAAATTGCGCCATTGTTCGTTCACTGTTTTGTGAAACTCAGCGGGACAAGGAAACACTTGTGCCGTCTTCTGGGTCCTGCTAGTCCCAAAGGAAGACTGCTTACCCGGCGGGGTGGGCTCATCTTCTAAATGTAGTGTATCCTTGACAGAGGCAACAAGCGCAGACATAACTGCGCGTTCTCTGGCCGTCCCGGCAGGGAAATCATCCCCAGCCTCATCCTCCACCTCCCCATCCGATGGAGATAACTGAGACCCCTCAGGGGGTACACTGCCCAAGGCAACCATATCAGACTCAGAATCAGAGGAATGAGAAGACCTAGACCTTTTTCTAGAAGCCCGCTCTGACATTAATAAATCCACCTTGGACGCTAAAGTCGCAAGTGCAGCAGTAATAGAAGAAGAAGATTCAGGAGTACCTGAATCATCCACCAAGGCAGGGGGGAATTTTCTGTCCTGGGACTCCATGAAAAAAACTTTTCTGGCGCTGGACCTTTAAGTCGCGATCGCGGCGAACCCACCGCAATAAGGATTACACTGAAGCACCCCACTGATTAGGAAAAGCACTGAAAGTAAAGGAATATTCCCCAAAAACAGGAAAAAATGACCCCCAGAAGTGTTACCACGCTGCTGAACGATCCTCTGTATGCAGGAAAGGAAGTGATGTGACATCGCTAGAGGTTAAACAAGATTCGGACTAACGAAAAATGGTTGCCTATGGAAGTCAATGGGAGGCTCCGGGAAAATGGCAGCCGAACATGTGCAAATAGAAAACCTTGCCACACACAAGATGGCGCCCGAAGGGCGCCAAAACACTACATAGAGAATGCTGCTGAGTGCCCTTACTGAGGCTAGAGCAGCTGCCAACACCCAAAATGGCGGCCCCGCTGTTTTTCACCGCAGCGTGCCGCACCGACATGTCTGCACCCCCATAATACACACACACAGTGCTGACAGGGTTAGGGATTTCCACACAGCAGTCTATGCGCAGTGAATGCCCCCGCAGGGACTGGGAGGGAAGCGAGCCCCGGACACAGACATGAGGGGAAAGCACAGACACTAACAGACTGTCATCCCCAGGCGGAGGCCCCACATAAAAATGCACTTACCGTTCCATGGTGGCGTGGGCACCTCCAAACAACGGGAGCCTCCCACCCCAGATGGCGGGGGAGCCGTCAGCCAAATAGGATGTGTCGCACGGACAAACCGCTGTTGAGGCATACTGGCGAGGTGGCCACCTCGCGGGCATTTGCCCCTGAGGAGAGAGCCTGGTTGTTTGCGAGGCCAGGGAACCCGCCGGGCACACATCCCGGAGAGTCTGCACCTCATACCTAGCCCATAACTGAGGGTCGTGCAGGGACCATAAATGTTGCAGGTTGGGGTTCCCCCACAAAGGGCACACGGGGGACCATGTGGTAGAGCTCAGAAAGCGCCGACGCGCTGCCACCCACACCCGCAGAGTAACCCTAGTGGGCAGGAGAGCCGGCGGGCAAGCCCGCAGCCCTCTGTACACCAGGTTGCTAAGGCCCTGTAGGGAGCCGATCAGAGCCGCCTCCAAACAAACAGCCGCATTTCCTCTCGATTGCACATACCACCAGCCTACAGTAACCAGCACCGCCGCCCAGTAATAAGTCCGGTAATCAGGCATGGCCAAACCACCACAGCTAGTGGGAAGGCACATGGTAGTCTTTGCCAAGCGGGGAGATCTCCCAGCCCAAACAAAGGAGCTCACAAGCCCATCAATGAGTTTTAAAAAAGAAAGAGGCAGCCAGCTCGGACAATTCCTGAAAAAATACAGAAATTTGGGTAAAAATATCATTTTGAGCAGGTTGATTCTTCCCATGAGGTTAAGCGGAAGAGAGGCCCACAGCGTACAGCGTTCCCGAAGATGGGTGACGAGGGGGTCAAGGTTCAACGTTTTATAGGTGGCCGGGTCCCTACGTACCTCCACACCCAAATAGCGGAATTGATCCACCCACCGCAGAGGGGTCACAGCAGCACCCGCCCTGGTCCCCCCGTCCAGGGGAAACAGGACCGACTTGGACCAGTTGATCCTAATACCAGAAAAGCAACCAAACTCGAAGATCTCCAGGGCAGCCCTCAAGGAGTCAGCATCCTGCAGGTATAGAAGAGCGTCATCTGCATACAAAGATATTTTCTCCTCCAGGGGGCCCACCCGTAAACCCACAACGGAAGGCGAGCTCCGGATCAAAATGGCTAGGGGTTCCAGTGCTAACGCAAATAAGGAGGGCGAAAGCGGGCAGCCCTGCCGAGTACCCCGCTGCAGTGGGAAGGATTCAGAGAGCCCCCCCCGAAGTGCGGACCCTTGCTACCGGTGAGAGATACAGCATCTGTAGCCAGGTCAGAAATTTAGGACCAAAGCCAAAGCGCTGCAGCGCCGCCCATAGAAACCTCCACTCCACAGAGTCAAAAGCCTTCTCGGCATCGAGAGAGGCTATGACACGTTGACCACTGTTAGCATGAGCAGCCACTAGGTTTAGAAAGAGTCGGCGCAGATTAATATCAGTCCCCTTCCCTGGCATAAAACCCGTTTGGTCTGCCTGCACCAGCACATCGAGGACCCCAGCAAGCCTGCGTGCCAGCACCTTTGCTAAGATTTTGGCATCAACGTTGATTAATGAAATTGGCCTATATGATGCACAGTCCTCCGGATCCTTCCCAGGCTTGGGAACCAGCACAATGACCGCCTCCATCATAGAGGGCGGAAGAGAGCCGTGGGAGAAACTGTGCTCAAACAGGGTGACCAAACGGGGGGCTAAAAGTTCTCGATAGACCGTGTACACCTCCGTGGGGAGACCATCCACTCCAGGGGTTTTGCCAGACTGCAAGAGGCCGAGGGCCTCCTGCACCTCTTCCAACGTGATGTCCGCTTCCAGTAATTGCCTATCCCCCATCTCCAAAACCGGGAAATCCTCCCTATCCAGGTATAAACCCAAATCACTGTCAGAGTAAACTGCCCGGGAGGAGTATAATTCTTCATAAAAGGATTGGAATCTAGCAGTGATAGTCACCGGATCACGAAGGATCCCCCCATCCACAGCCCTAATACCACTAATATGAACCGGGGGGGCAATACCCCTTGCCAACCAGGCCAGGAGTTTGCCATTCTTGTCCCCATACTCATAAACCCTTTGAGCCGAAGATAACAAATTTTCGGGTCATCTCGGTACGTAACAGTTGGACCTCCCACAGTGCACATTGCCACAACCCATAGGAGGACGAGGACGGGTCAGCGACATAAGCAGCTTCCCGTATCCGAGCCTCCTCCTCACGTTCCCCCAGAGATCTCTCAGAAGCCCTGCGCACCTCCGAAATACGCTGTCCGTATTCACCCCGGAGCCAAGCCTTAAATGAATCCCAGAGGACAGGTGGTTCCGCAGTTCCAACATTAACCTGCCAAAAGTGCTCAATGCCCTCCTGAACGCTCTCCTGGATCTCCTCATGTAAGGCCCAGAATCTGGAGAGCCTCCACAGACCCCCACCCGAGGGACCCCCCCTCAACGACACCAGCAACGGCGCATGATCTGATATACCCCTGGCCAGGATAGACACCCCCGAAACCCTGCGCAACGCAGAATGGGAGGCAAACGCCAAGTCTATCCGGGACAGGGAGCGATGAGATGCCGAGTGACAGGTGTACGCACGAGTGGTAGGGTGAAATTCCCGCCACACGTCAGATAGGGCAAAGGCCTCCGCCCACTGTGCAAGGCCCCACAGCAGAGGAGTGAAGTCTGTCCCGCTCCGGGCACATCACCATGTTGAAATCACCCAGTAGAAGAAAATCAGCCACCCCATAGCCGAGAACCACCTCCATAATTTTATTCAGGAGGGGGAGTTCAGCAGGGGGTGGGAGATACAAGCCCACCACAACCAGAGGGGAACAACCCACCAGAGCATGAATAATGACATACCGACCCTCCGGGTCAGTGTGGAGATCCAGAAGATTAAAGGATAAGGAGCGGTGGATCAAGACACTGACCCCCACGAGCATAGCTAGAGTATACCGAGTGATAGTGAGTGCCAACCCAAGCACGTCTCAGACCCAAGACTCTAGATCCCAATAGATGAGTTTCCTGAAGTATGCAAATGTGAGGGGACTGCTGACGCAGGTAATTCAGCACCAAAGAGCGCTTGACCGCCGTACCCAGTCCCCTGACATTCCATGAAAGAATATCAATATCAGGCATCAGAACAGCATAAAAAGAAAAGAAAGGTGGGAAGCATAGAAGGGGTGGGCAGGGAGCAACCACAAATCATGCAAGCACTATACGGAGGATGATATGTCCCCCACTCACCCCCCAACCTCCAACACCCAGCAGCATTTGCAACCACCGTACACATTTTAAAATCAGTACATTGAGGAACCTGTAAGAAAAACAAGACAGAAAATAAAGGAAAACCATAACCCAGAGGGAAGTCCACATGAATTCCAGTCCGGCCAACAGTGGCCAACAACCCCCTCCCCCCACCCCGCGAGCCCCCCTGAACCTGGGGTCGCACAATCCCAAAACAAAGGCCCGAGGGCTGAAAAAAACAGTGAGGAGGCACATGGCTTTCCGGACCATCCTAAGGGACCCCGGAGCCCCGGGAACCCAGGAGAAACTGACGGTCCGGAGTTCGTAAGGCAGTCTAACTCCCAAAGAGATGCGGAATCCGGCAATAAATGACAAAATCCAAAAAACAGGGGGGAAAAGTTAGCAAAACAACACCCAGCAGAGCCAGGGGCACAGTCTTTCAAAAATAAAAATAAGGGGAAGTTCGTTACAGATATAGATGCAGACCCTCAACAGCAACTAGGTCAGCAGGATATCCATCAGTTCACAACCGGTGAGAGGGCCAGATGCGGTACAGGCAGTAGGTCAAAACAGCAGGGATGAAACAGAATCCCAAAATGAGGACACAAATGGAGGGCAGGTCCCCCTACCTTGGTAGCATAAGGGGGGGGACACAACAACTCAACCCCGGATAGCCGGCACAGCGTCATCCTCTGTCCTGGGGGGGAAGAGTCTCCAACCAAGCCGCAGCATCTTTAGGCGTAGTGAAGAAACGAACAGATTCTCCGTCCACCACCCTGAGTTTAGCAGGAAACAGGACGCTGTATTTAATCCCTCGGGAGCGCAGGGAGGCCTTAACAGAATCATAGGACTTTCGCAGCTTCTGCGTTTCTATGGAGTAATCCGGAAACAACATCAAACGGTTATTTTGATGGCGGAGCTCCCCTACAGCCCGTGCAGCCCTGAGAATTTCATCCCTGTCCCGAAAGTTCAGCAAACGGAGGATGATAGTGCGCGGGGGGGATCCAGGAGGGCCCGGCTGGGGGGGGACTCTATGCGCCCGCTCCACTGTGAAATGAGGGGACAGGCGGGCAGCAGGGAGAAGCCCGCGAAACAGTTCCTCAACAAAGGCAGTAGCGTCCTTACCCTCCGCTCCCTCAGCTAGGCCAATGATCCTTATATTGTTGCGCCTACAGCGGTTCTCGGCGTCCTCGGCTCTATACTCCAGGGTCCTCACCTTGGTTTGCAGAGTGCGGATGGCCGCCGAGTGGTCGGCCACAGTGTCCTCCACCTGCCCCACGGGCTGCTCCGCGGTAGTGAGGCGAGTCCGGATCCGGTCCAGGTCCTGGCGAATGAGGCTCACATCAAGCTGCACGGCCTCAATCTTATTTGTCAGAGCCGTTTGGCAGGCCGTTATTGCCGCCATGACCTCCGGAATGCCCGGGGATGCAGGAGGCAGGGGCGCCTCCCCCTCCTTGGGGGACGCCATGATAGTGTGAGGCGGGCCCGCACCTTGTCTCAGGGCGCAGCGGGAGACAAAGCGTGCATGTCCAGGGGGAAGCGGATTTTCCTGTCACCCTTCGTCCTACCCCATGATCTGGTCGGCATCCGCAGTCACCCGAGGCAGCCCAGAGAGAGATCAGCCACCCTGTACGGATTAATGAAGCCGGTATCTACACAGAGCTCTGGAGAAGACGTCCGCTCACGGCGCCATCTTAGCCACGATATCCTCTTCCTTAAAGGGAAATCTGTGTTTCCAGGAAACTGGTTTGCTAAACTTAGTCTCCGGCCGTTGCCATTGTTGGAGAACCAACCCCTTGAGGGATTGGTGGATAGGAAAAACTCTAGAAGGAGTCTTACCTAGACCCTTATAGAGTCTATCTTGGGCTGAAGTCTCTTTTGGTAAATCGGGTATCTCTTCAGAAGCATACACTGCTTGAAGGAGCCCTTGCATGTTATCTAGCCCAAACAGATTTCTGGTTGGTTCTGTCTCCTCTAGTCCCTTTCTCCTTCTCCCTCTGAGCTGGATTGGGAGGCTGAGCGGTCTCTATCCTCTTCTACCTGTCTACTCCTCTGTAACCCTGAAGGTAGACTCTGTGAAAGTAACTAGCTGGACTGTCCTGGCCTAACCGAAAGACTCTCCTGTGAGGAGGTACCCTCCCCCGCAGGAGACACTGTAGATCCTGAATTTCCTAATGACGACCTCACAGTCTGAATTGTTGTCAGCATTTCCTCTCGGACAGTCTTTATGAAATCCTTCATTAGGGCTGACGATTCTTTCCCTGCTAGCTTATAAATACATTTGTAGCAGAATGGTTTTGTGTGGGAGCTAGGTAGTCTGCACAATTACCACACTTTCTTGAGGCAACAGAACCTAATAACACTGGTGAGGCAGTAGAGGTTTCCTGAGCACCGCTCTGGGACTCTGGAAGACAGGATACAACATCCATTAGTATCACTCTTCCAAGTTTGTAAAATATAAGGATCATAGAAAGGACACTCAATCAGTCCGACTATGGTCAGGGAGAGGGAACATCAAGCATTTCTATGTCAGAAAAACACAACAGTAGACTTAGAAAAAACGGTTGCCTAAACCAGATGCACTGCAGCACTTACCCAGGTCCAACCTGGGTTTGGCTGCCGTTGCTTGGCCCAGCCCTTCTTCCTTCCCCGGTGGGTGAGTAGAAGGCTTCATCTCCCTGGCAGCTGTCCCAGCTCCTGTGGCCTGGGAGTCTGCACTACCGAGTGACAGCATTTCCGACGTCTCCTCTATCTTCCTCTTCCGCATTGTGCGACAGGAACTGACGTCACCGGATGCTGCCGAGCTCCTTCCGATCTGATAGCGAGGCTTGACGCTCCCGCGTCTGACGTCACCTCCGGCGGGAAGTTTGAAACCGAGTCCTGTGGAGGAGAGCTGCTGGCGCTGGGACACGGAAAAAACCTAGAGGGTCACCCGGGTGACC
This sequence comes from Pelophylax lessonae, assembly GCF_965119305.1. NCBI lineage: Eukaryota > Metazoa > Chordata > Amphibia > Anura > Ranidae > Pelophylax > Pelophylax lessonae. The sequence goes on along the minus strand of NC_138769.1, from coordinate 178,042,239 downwards.
GACTGTTTTACCGATGCGGGGGGCGACCTCTGAGCAACCCAAGGAAGGTGGCAGGTAGAGCTCCACTCTCATGGCTTTGCTGAACCTGGCTCACAGGAGGACCATAGGACTACAAAAGTCTGCAGGTCAGTGAAAATAACAAACGTTTCGTAGGAAGAAACACAATCTAAAACTGAGGGGCAGAGGGAAGGGTGGAGCCTTTTAACTATGTTGATTGATTGTGTTTCCGGTAGGAGGAGCCTATCATCTCATGTTTGGGCCGTCCTGGAAGGCGATTAGAGAAAATACCTATTGCTCCTTCCATAAATCTTGGCAGTTGATTACTGCTCCTCCACAGATTAGTACAATCAGTGAGCGTTCTAATCCTGGGACAGGAAGTATGTTACTGGCAAGATCACCAGGTGAACATCTAGGAATTGAAAAGCAGAAAAAAGGAAACCAACGCATTCACCAAGTCTAAAAATTGGTAAGCTATGTGCCTGTGGCCAGCATGCACTATAAACATTGCTCAAAAGGCACAGTATAGATACCCCATACTGACATTCATGGAGGAAAGCCTCTAAGGTTCATATGTTGCAAAACATGAATAACTTATCTGCAATGTTTAATTTGTGACACCATTGTTCCTTTTTCCTAAATGCACTGTTCAAACAATTCTACGTCCAACCCCCTATTCGGAAGTATATAAAAAAAAAAATAAACCCTCTGCCATAAATTATCCTTTTGTAAATATGCTGAAAAAAAATCACATTATATATCACTACACGTTTATTTTTAGGCAATCCTGATTGCTACATTAGGAGGGGTAGAGAGAGAGAGAGAGAGAGAGAGAGAGAGAGAGAGAGAGAGAGAAAAAGAGTGGAAAAAGGGACAGTGATTAAGTTATTTGTTTAGTTTTTAAGATTCAGTAGTAATTGCGGGTACACATCTCCCTGACTGCACACATGCTGCAGGTTGAATAGAACACTGAAATTACCTCCTTCATAATAGTTTGTTTTGATAATGTATTGTGTGTGGAGATGATGAGAAACAGTTGCTGTCAATTTGATTAGCCATTATATTTTCATGTTAATTGCCATTATTGGGTCCATTCTGTTTAGTGTCACCATAGAAGCCATACAATGTTAGCATAAATAACAAATTGGAGTAAATTAGGAAGATATATTTTTGCCAATTCATTTTAATTGCCCCTCAGTCCTTCCGTTGGTTAACGCAGTTGTTGACCCATAATAAGCGCTAGGTCAATATAGCTGCTTGTCAATTCAGAAATGCAAAGTGCTGTGGTTCTGAGTAATGGATATACAACAACCTTTGCCAGCCAACTGAAGCAAAACGAATGGCAAGTCACATGAAAGAATAAAGCATCAAACAGAGAGTTTAGCGACCTCATATTAGTAGATGGGCTAATTAAAAGTCACTGCCTAAATGGATAGGGAAAATGTAATATAGTTTTTTTTTTTTTTTTTCATCAACACCTCCTGTACTTTTGCTCACTGGCACATTTTGCAATTAGCAAGATGGGTGAAAACAAAAGAATCTATTAGATTTTCACTGTCAAATATGATTAAGCTGAAAGCTTAGAATGAGAATTAATTGACTCTTTTCCTACTGTACTGTGACAGAGCTACCTGAGAACACACTTGATGGAGCTACTGGGAAAACGGCTCCCAAGTAACAAACCTAGTCTCTAATAATTCCTGATTACAATTTTACATATTGTGCAGTTTATAGATTTTTCTTTTCTTGGAAATCTGCTTAAGCACCCTGATTCTTTTAATCGTGTTATTTTCAAAACCATTTTAAAATACCCACTTTAATATACCTTACTCTCAGAGAACATTCGTTTCTACATTAGGCAATGCTTTGTTCTATATAGAGCACAAAATAGGGCCTATTTAATACTGCACTGAAGAAAGTATTGATGTGTAGTAACTACAACTGATTGGAACAGTGTTTTCCTAGCTTGTCAACACTAAACGGGAATAAAAGGATTTCAGATTGGTTTATGGGATAGAACAAGCAATTGTTCTGTAAACCATACTGTATGAAAGTCACAGCCGTGTATTTAAGACAAAAAAAAGTAACAGTAATCCATAACACTTATTTTTCGCAGTTCTGGAATTGAAAAACTCTTAAGCTTACTACTGAGTAACAAAAGAAACCCCAATAATCTATTAAAGAAAAAAAAAAATGACATAGGCCTACCCACTAAAAATAAAAAACAGTATTGTAGCATCTATAAACACAAACCCACTTGCAAACAAAAAGACCCTCCAGTACATTAAACCATGTCCACGTATGTGTGTACACCCAAGCAAAGAATAAAGATTGAATACAATTAGGCAATGTCAGATGAAAATACTTCTGCATTCCCAGTCACTTCTCAACTCCCTTCTCCTCCTCAGAGTGATGCAGTAATTAAAACCTAATTATTATCTTCATTTTAAACAAAACCTAAAGTGAATACCAATTAATAACAACATACTAATGAGCATCTGCTGTGATGAAATTGAATATGAATGCGCTGCAAATTTCGGGTAATTTATTTTCGGGGAAGTGCCACTGGTTGCATTTGGCTGTTGGAGGATGAGCATGCACGCCATTTGCCATTACTCAATTTGGCACAGTGCAACTGCTGTATAAGGTCAAAGTTTAATGCTGCAGATGTTTATCTCCAAACGATAACCGTGTACAAGCAACTAGAGGTGAGGCAGTATATATAGATATTTTTTTTAAATTTTTTTTGTGTAACCAGTATGGAAAAATGACAAGTATGGAGACTAACAAAAACATATTTTAAAGCTTAACTCTATACATACACTGTTCAAAAAAAATTAAAGTAACACTTTGAAAACACATCAGATCAGATGGAGAAAAATATCATGCTGGATATCTATACTGATATGGACTGGGCAATGTGTTAGGAACGAAAGGATGCCACATCGTTTGTAGGTTGATAATTTTCATTTCCATCAGAGGGCTGAATTCAAAGACATCCCAAAAATCAAAGTGAAAAAATGATGCAGCAAGGTAGTCCATTTTGCTGAGATGTCATTGCAGCAACTGTTACTCAGTAGTTTGATTGGCCCCCATGTGCTTGTATGCTTGCCTGACCACGTCGGGGCATACTCCTAATGAGACGGATGGTGTAGTTGGGTCTTTCCTCCCAGACCTGGACCAGGGCACCACTGAGCTCCTGAACAGACTGAGGTGCAACCTGGCCTCATCAGATGGACCGAAAAATAATGTCCCAGAGGTGCTCCATTGAATTTAGATCAGGCGAGCATGGGAGCCATTCAGTGATATCAATGCCTTCATCCTCCAGGAACTGGCTGCATACACTCGCCACATAAGGCCGGGCATTGTGGTGCAGCAGGAGGAACCCAGGACCCACTGCACCAGGGTCTGCCAAGGGGTGCAAGGATTTCATCCCGATACCCAACGGCAGTCAGGGTGACATTGTCTAGCCTGTAGAGGTCTGTGCTTCCCTGCATGGATATGCCTCCCCAGACCATTATTGACCCACTACCAAACCTGTCATGCTGAACGTAGCATAACATTCTCCACGGCTTCTCCAGACCCTTTCCCGTCTGTCCATGTACTCAGGGTGAACCTGCTCTCATCTGTGAAAAGCACAGGGTGCCAGTGGCGGACCTGCCGATTCCGGTGTTTAATGGGAAATTCCTCATGAAGTCAGTTTCGGATTGTTTGGTCAGAAACATTCACACCAGTGTCTGATGGAGGTAATTTTGTAGGGCTCAGACAGCGCTCATTGTGTTCCTCCTTGCACAAAGGAGCAGATGCTGGCCCTTCTATGGCACTGACCTAGAGTAACTGCCTGTCTCCTGGAAATATACCCCAAGCTTTTAAGACTGTTTGTGCTGGGAGACATAGCAAACCTTCTGGCAATGGCATCAATTGATGTGCCACCCTGGAGGAGTTGGACTGTCTGTGCAACCTCTATATGGCCCTGGTATCGACTCATGCTACCAGTAGTGACACTGACCCTAGCCAAATGCAAAACTAAAAGTCAGAATGAGTAGGGAAAAAAATGTCAGTGGCTGCCACCTGTAAAACCATTCCTATTTTGGAGGTAGTCTTATTGTTGCCCATCTAGTGCACCTGTAAATTTAATTAACACCAAAGCAACAGAATCTGATTAACAACCCCCTTTGCTACTTGACTGACCAGAGTAATATCCCAAAAGTGGACTTCACTTGATGCTATACTCTGATTAAAAAGTATTCCTTTAATTTTTTATTTAGCAGTGTATATAACAACCAACCATAACAGCGTAGTATTTATTCTAAATTCAAATGTATTTTTAAATGCAAACGTGTGTAAAAGTGTAACGGAGGATGCCTTTGCAAGGTTCTTGCTGAAAAATCTAGATAATTGACTGTGTGTGATTTCAATGATTTCCAGTAATAGTCCTGGAACAAGTATGCTGTAAAAGAGTATTAGGAAGTGTCAGAACTTCTTATTTCATTATTTGTCCCGGGTTAATGACCGCACTGAAGTCATAGCAACAGTATGATAGCCAGAGAATTAACATTTTCAAAACAATAGAACAATGGCAGCCACGTGTATTATGATGTTGTTCCTTTAACCACTTCAATACTGGGCACTTTCACCCCACCCCCTTCCTGCTCAGGCCAATTTTCTGTAATCACCTCTTGTTGCCGTACAAAGCCAATCGACACACTGCGCCTGACCGGAAGTGACGTGCGGTCACCGGGCAGCTGACAAGTGTGTGACTTACGGTGTTCTGATGTTCCTCCTCTGCCTGGATTCAGTCACAGCTGTTGGTGGTTATCAGTCTATGCGCTTTTACATTGTTCACATGTGAGTGAAACCATTTTCTTCCTTTTAAATAAATTTGAGTGTTTGCAATATTACGCTTTGGTCCTCCCTATTTTGTATTTTTCATATGGATAAATGCTGCTGTTAATCGAAGGAATGTCCAACGATATAGCCCTCTAAGAGGTGGGCTTGTTGTGCAGTAATTTGCCAGCATTCTGGTAAGTTCATTACCTTGGGGGAGTGCTGTTCCTAGCTCAGTGGGTGTGGAGGATGGCCACTGGGTGTGGTGGATGGCAATCTGTCTGGATTATCCTGTTTTGAGTGGACCTTAATATACTGGAGGAATTCTGCTCACTTTTGGACTTTACTGTTTCCACTGATTCCATTTTTCTAATCTGGGATTTCTTGTGATGCGCTGCATGTCTTTTCTTATTTTAGAATTTGATCTGTACTTTATTATTGATATTTAATGCTAGCTAGCATCGGTTCAATTTATCTTTCACTACCAGAGTTTACCAATTCTGTTTGTATTTTCTGCAATTGGCACTGTGGTAGGTAGGAAACATCCTTTTGGGGGCCAGTTTTTGATGTTCCTTATTTTTGTCCTTCAGTTTTGTAGCAAGCAGTACCAGAAGGCAAAAACCCCAAAATCCAAAGACAGAGGGGCAGGGGCTGCGACTGTCGGAGGACTCAGAGAAAAGAGTTTTACTGTAAGTTCTTACAAAAACTCTATTTTCTCTTACGTCCTCCGACAGTCGCAGCCTCTCATTAAGCCTTCACGAGTGGGATGTCCTAAAGCAGTACAGGTGTGAGGGGTGGGAAGACACAACCTACCGAAAAGGCAACATATCAACCAGGCCAGAAAAACACTGAGCCAACAGGGCAACAAAAGCTCAACAGGAGCTGACCCAGAAAAAGAAAAAAACCCCACCAGGAAGAGACCGAAAAAAACACGTCTTTTCAAACAACAGTCGCACTCAAAACCTTGCGACTAAAGGAAGCATCCGAGGATGCCATCACATCAAGTTTGTAAAAATTTGTGAAAGTGTGCACAGACTACCAGGTTGTCGCTTTGCACACCTGAGCCACAGAAGCCTGATGGCGAAACACCCAAGAGGCACTGACCACTCTAGTAGAATGTGCCCTTACAGGGAAAGGAGGAACCTGACCCTTGATTGAACAAGCCTAAACAATCGTCTGTCTGACCCATTTAGAAATGGTTGCCGCGGACGCAGTCGAACCCTTCCGAGGTCCCTCAGGAAGGACAAACACGGAATCAGACTTCTGAAAATACTTTGTGGAGGACAAGTAAACCCTGACCGCCCCGACCACATCCAAGGAATGTAAGGCAAATTCCTTGGGATGCATGGGTTTCGCAGAAAGTGAAGGCAAGACAACATCTTCGTTGAGGTGGAAAGCAGATACCACCTTGGGAAGAAAAGATGGATTGGGTCTCAAGACCACTTTGTCCCTATGAACAACTCAGAAACTCTGCGAGCAGAGGTGACAGCCACCAGAAAGGCAACTTTCTGGGACAACACAGGAAGAGGTATTTCTCTGATGTTTTCAAAGGGAGGCCGTTGCAAAACGGACAAAACCAAGTTAAGGTCCCATGGAGGCAAAAGAGTCTTCCTCGGGGGAGACAGATATCGCACCCCCTGAATAAAGGTGCGAATCAAGGAATTAGTCGCCAAGGGACGCTGGAAAAGAATGGCCAAGGCCGACAACTGACCTTTAATCGTGGCCAGCACCAAACGCTGATCCACACCTTCCTGTAGGAAGGCCAAAACCCTCGCCACCGAAAAGGAGTGGGGATGAAACCCTTGCGACTCGCATCAGGCAATACATACCTTCCAAGTGCGATGGTAAATTTATCTAGAGCCTTCAATAAGGTAGGAATGACAGCACTCGGGAGACCCTTGTCTCTCAAGACATGGCTTTCAATAGCCACGCTGTCAAAGCCAGAGACTGTAAAGCAGGATGGAAGATCGGCCCTTGAGACAGTAGATTGTCTCTCAGCGGAAGCCGCCGGGGAGGCTCGACGACCATCTGCACGATGTCTGCGTACCAAGACCGACGCGGCCAGTCTGGGGCCACCAGAATGACCTGCATCCGTTCCGACGCCAACCTGCGGAGGAACCTGGATAACAGTTGAATCGGAGGGAAGGCATAAATCAGCCGATACCGGTGCCAGGGCACCACCAACGCGTCCGTGGCGTCCGTCAGAGGATCGCGGGTTCTGGAAACGAACCTTCCCACCTTCCCGAGTCCCCCACCGGGCACATAGGAGGCGAAACACCTCCGAATGCAGGGACCATTCTCCCTGGTCCAGGCGACTCAGGTAGTCCGCCTGCCAGTTTTCTACACCTGAATGTGAACAGCCAAAATCGCCGGAACGTGCGTCTCCGCCCAATAAAGAATCTCAGCCACTTCCTTGGCCGCCTGGGCCCCCTTGGTGATTGATGTAAGCCACCGCCGTGGCGTTGTCCATCTGAACTCGAACCGGGCAACCCTGAAGCGGAGTTGTCCAATGGAACAAGGAGAGCTTGATCACTCGGAGCTCCAAGATGTTCCAAGAGGCCTCCTCCGCCGACCACGACCCCTGGGCACAAAATGAGTCCAGAACTCCACCCCAGCCCGACAGGCTGGCATCCGTGGTGAGCACCGTCCACAGCAGAGGCCGAAAGGACTTGCCCTGTGCTAGAGTTGGCAACCGGAGCCACCACAAAAGATCCGATCTTGCGAGGAGGCTCAGAGAAATCCTCCTGTCAAACGAATGAGGCGTTCTGTCCCACCTGGCAAGAATCTCTGCTTGCAGAGTTCTCGTGTGAAATTGAGCAAATGGCACAATGACTCCTTGGGCGAGAAGATCTTGCACCGCCCCCTTGAGATCTCTCAAACGATCGGGAGTCAGATGGAGATTTGATGGAAGGAACCTGTCTGCGGGACGAGAGCGAAACTCGATCTTGTACCCTGAATGAATCAGTTTGTGAACTCACCTGTCCTGAATTCGGGACAACCAGGGTTCCTGAAAGCAACGCAGACGTCCCCCCCCCCCCCCAGAAACGGTTGAGGGTGTCCCTTCAGGAAGAGGCGGACTGGGCTGCCGAACCGGCCTTGGGCTTACCGGACCATGGGTCTTGTGACCACCTGAGGTCTTGAAGGATTTTCCTTTATCCTGTGCCCCGAAAAGGACCCACGATGAGCCTTGAAAGAAGGACCCCACCTAGCGTGGGGGGATTTCCCCTTAGAGGCTTGGGGCAAAAGGGTACTCTTACCCCCCATAAGCCCCTTGATCAACTAATCCAGAGTGTCCCAAAAAGACTACTACCCACATAAGGGACATCAGACACAGTCTTTTTGGAAGTGTGGTCAGCCGACCAACTCTTCAGCTAAATAATGCGGCGGATCGCAACCCCAACTGCAGACAACCGTGCGACTAAAGGAGCCTCGTCCAAGGCCGCGTCACACAGGTACATCACGGCCTGGGTCACTTGATCCACCATGTCAAGGGCAGCCGAAGAGGCCGACTCCACCACCAAGGTGCGCTGAAGCACCCTGGACCGTTCCATGACAGCTTGAGAGACCATCACCGAAGCAAACACAGGTTTGAGTAGGGAGTCTGCCACCAAGTACATGTGGCGGGAAAGCGTCTCCACACGCCTATCTGCCGGATCCTTGAGCACCGGGGAGTCCTCCACTGGCATCAAGGTGGATTTATTCAACCTAAAAACAGTGTTGGTCCACCTTAGGTGACACCGTCCACGATTGTCTACAGGATCCGCAAAGGGATAACGGTATTTAAATCGCTTAGGCACCACCAGCATATGATGCGACGCCATTGGGCGTTCACTGTTTCGTGAAACTCCTCGGGGCAGGGGAAAACTTGACCCGACTTCTGGGCTTTGCAGAACCCGAAGGCCACCCGTTTACCTGACTGGGAGGGCTCATCGTCAAGATTTAAAGTCTCCTTAACCAAGGTAATAATTGCATCCACTGCTAGACGTTCTCGCGCCGCCGTTGAGGAAGACTCTTCCTCCTCCCCATTGGAAGGAGAGGACTGGGACATCTCAGGGGGGACGTTGTTTGTGGCAACCAAATCAGGCTCAGAGTCAGAAGACAGAGGGCATCGGCCATTTTTGAGAAGTGCATTTAGACATCAGCAGATCCACTATGGACGCCAAAGTCGCAAGAGCAGCAGATAATGAGGTCATGAAAGAGGATTCAGGGGTTTCTGAAGCACCATCCAGGTCTGCGGTAATTTGCTATCCTGGGACTCCATTTCTGCATACATTTTTTTTGGGGTGCTGGCCCTTTAAAACGGCAGTTCCCGTGGTCCCACACCGCAAAACTGCACCTGGAGACCCCTCAAAAACAGCTATAGCAACAAGAAGAAACAGTTTTTGCAGGAAAATGCCCGGAAAAAACAGTTCACAAATCACCCCACAGTGTCACAGTGTACTTGCCAACTGCTCACACGCTGCTGCAGTGAAGATAAGAGAAAAGAGGAAGTGACCTCACGCACTAGAGGCCTATGCCCGCCCTGAGCCACAGAATCATGGTGCCGGATAGAAACCTATGGGAGGAAGCACTGGCAATACGGCCGCCGTCCTTACTAGGCGGTCAGTCACAGCAAAGATGGCATCCGAACCGGCGCCAAAATGATGAGTTAAAATGGCTGCTGCCCACACAAAGAGGCCTAAACAGCCTGCCCTCACCCAAAATGGCGGCAGTGCGAACTGTGCCAAAGTAAAAAACACATGAGCTGGCCACCACAGGGAATCCCAGAGAGTACCCCCGGGATGTAGCAAGCCCCCTCACCACCCAACCATTGCAGTGTTCACCGCAGAGCACCCCCAGCAGGGGTAGGGAGGAACGGGGGACCGCACCAAACGGCCAGGAAGGAGATACCACAGAAGCCACCTTGTACTGCCATCCCCTAAGAGTGGGCCCACAGAACACCCCCACAGATAATAGTCCCAGGGACATAGGGGTAATATTACTCACCAGTCCAGAGAACGCGGGCACCGCTCTCATGTGGAACACCTCCCACCCTGAGTGGGGGTGCCGTCAGCCAGGAAGGATGCTAGCAACTGACGGCCGTTCCGGAGTGGAGACATCCCAGCGAAGACAGCTCTCCGCAGGCTCGTCCCAGTCCTAAGGGGCACTGTCGTTGCGAGGCCTAGGCGAACCAATGACCTGCGACGCTCGTTGGTAGACTGGGACACCATAAGGATCTATATTATCCAGTGCGAGGCCCAGCTCTGCTGTTGCTTGTAGTCCTCCAGGAATTCCCGTGACTAACTAGCGATGGTGAGTGAAGAGAAGAAAAAAAGCTATTTTCAAAAAAAAAACAGTTTTTAAGAAAAAAACAAAGAAACTGAATTCACTAGGTCCCAGCTGGGAAGACCTAGCCTACTCCTGACGCTAGGCAGCATAAAACTGAAGGACAATACTAACTGTGTCAGGATAACGGCTGAGGGACGGCCCCCTGGAGGTGTGTCTAAGTGTAAAAAGTTTTTTTATTAGCCTTTCAAACTGCCTAGCTTGCTCCTGCAGAGGGTGCCATTACCCACTCGTGAAGGCTTAATGAGCAGCTGCGACTGTCAGAGGAATAAAAGGAAATTTCTTTTTTTTTTTTTTGAAGGATTGTCACTCATTTTTTGTTTATAGTACAAAAAAAAATATTGCACAGGCGATCAAATACCACCAAAAGAAAGCTCTATTTGTGGGGAAAAAAGGACAAATTATTCGGGTACAGCGTTGCATGACCGTGCAAATGTCTATTACAGTAACGCAGTGCCGAATCGCAAAAAATGGCCTGGTCATTAAGCGGGTAAAACCTTCTAGTCCAGAAGTGGTTAAAAAGGTAAACATTTTTTTTAACACAATGTGACCAGAGCAATACATTAACATATTAACATTGTACTACTCTGGGCAAGTGATGAGGATTTTTTTTTTTACACACATTAGGATTGCTTATACCAGTGAATTTCACTGGTATAAGCAACCATTTTAACCATGAATGAAATGGATTCGTTCAATGTGAATTACTGTGATTTTCTGTGACTGGCTACAGTTAATCATGTGGTCTAGATGGGCTGTGATTGGCCCTGTCTGTGCCATGTGATCACCAGTGATGGAAGTAACTGCGTTTAAGTAAACGGCGTTACTTTAGAGGGTAGCGAGTAATCTAACTGATTACTCGTCCCCTCATGGTAATGCCGTTGAAATTACTTCAGTCGCGTTACCCCAATTACATCTACCGCCACTAGATGGCAGTAGTGCAATCCCTCCTCTCCTCTATGACCGAGGTCGGCGTTGTCCGCAGTACTGGCCTCAGTCGATGAGAGGCAGCAGCACAAGCCTGGAGGAGGAGGACGGAGTCAGACGGACCCCAGTGTGCCTGGGCAGGCCACACACCACCACCACCAGCCAGGCAGCACAACAGGTACCAAAAAAAAAATAAAAAATCAGTCACAGACATTCAAGACAGGACGACTCAGACCCCCACCACCAGTGTGCCACACCACAGGACTCAGACCCCCACCACCAGTGTGCCACACCACCACCAGCCACCATCAACACCAGCAGCCAGCCACTCCAGACAGCAGCAGGTACCAAAAAAACAAAATACGGTTACTCACACAGTCAGGAGGACTCAGACCCCCACAGTGCACCACACCACCACCAGCCACCACCTACCCACCCACTGACCCCTATATACACCTACCCACCCACTGACCCCTATATACACCTACCTGCCCACCCTATACAACGGCAGTGTACCACAGTGCCACTCTCAGCAAATACCACTCAGGTACCACTAAGCAAATACCACGCATACAAGGGGCATATAAGTTATTTGACATATTTGATCATTTTTTTTAAAAGTAACGCAATAGTTACTTTCCCTGGTAATTAGTTACTTTTTTACTGATGTAACTCAGTCACTAACTCAGTTACTTTTTGGGAGAAGTAACTAGTAACTATAACTTATTATTTTTGTTAGGTTACATGACCAGCACTGGTGATCACTGTGTCCAATCACAGGAGCAACACAACTGTACACAATGAATGGCATGAATCAAAGCAACTGTTTACAATGGTCATGTGATCTGCTGTGATTGGGTCACAGCAATTACATGATACTGGCAGCGGGGCGGTACACTGATCAGTCATTGGTGAGACGCGTTCTGGGAGGATGTCAACAAAGGTCCCACCCAGCCGTCACTTGATAACAGCCTGGGCGGGAAGTAGTTAAGTAGCTAAATGTGTTGCGAAATCAGACTTTTGTAAACCTTGTGCAGCAGCAGTCAAACTGGGAGGGGTAAGGCCAACAACAGAAGCAGGCTGTTATGGTGCACAGGTGCTCACAGTGAACATACTGACAGGAAGAGAAGGTGTGTTGATCTATTCAGAAGGGGAGTCTTAATGAACCTGCAGAAGTGGAGGCTAACACTCTGACTGAGCACACAATGCTATGTTCCCAGGCCTAAGATGAAGTTGGTATCGGTCTCTAAACTACAGTAGATAAACCCACAAAAATAGAAGAAAAAAAAAAAAGGAGAGGGGAAAATGGGACGTTGACACTGCTCTGCTTTAACTGGTAATTGTGCGGTCATGCAACGCTGTACCCAAAACAAAATGTGCCTCCTTTTATCCCCCCAAATAGAGATTTTTTTTGGGTGATATTTGATCACCACTGGGACTTCTATCCATTAGCGAGTGTGCTAGCAGAGAATGAACCAGGGACCATTTAAAAGTTTCCCTACTGAAGGTTATCCTTTGAAGTCCCAACCTTGATTGACTGGGGAGGACAGACATTGACTCTGGTCTGAACCACCTGGGGGGCTTTCTTCTTCCTCCCCACCGTGACTGCTCCCCCTCTTCCCGTGCCCATTGGAACATTGATCATGAATCTGGACATATCCTCCTAGCCAGTTCCGGACCACCCCACATACTTTTACTACGGCAGGGTGGCCAGGCTGTGCTAAATTGTGTACCTGCGATCGGATTAGTTTCAGAACCCTTCAATCTACAAGTCCAGGCCTATGATCTATGGCCTGGACCTATTGATCGGTTAGGACGAATGGCAGAACCTCCTGTGCCTATGTAACGTAAGCACAGGCACAGGAAATTATGCGATCTCCTCTCAGGCTGGAACCAAAAAGGGCTCCAGGAATGGAGATTGGATCTACTGTAAGTACAAGAACTACACTGACATCAGTTTACATAGTTAGGCACAATTAACCCCTTGATCGCCCCCCAGTTAACCCTTTTACTCCCTGTCAGTGTCACGAATTACAGTGTACTATTTTATTGATGTATTGGTGTCACTGGAGATGCTAGATAGCATTCGGGGCAATTAGCACCAGTCCCAGATAGGATCAGGGTACCCACCATATTACATTTTAACCCCCTGATCACCCCTAGTCAACCCTTTCAATCCCTGTCACAATGTCATTAGTACAGTGTACAGATCTTTTTTTTTTTTATCACTGTAATAGTGGTACAAGTGACGTCAGTTAGCGTCACTCCCAGCATCAGATTGCTCACAACATATTCACTAAAATGTTAACCCTTTGATTGAAAATAACACACACACACTTTACACCTCCATTACTAGCGTCCCCAAAAATGAAGCGATAGCAGGATCAGCCCTGACACCTGCGTTTAGCCCCCCCCCCCCAAACAAGTGCAGTTTTAGCAGATCGCAATAACTTCCGATACACAGTACACAAAACTGCAGCATTAGAGTAAGGCCTGATCTCTGCTAGCACTAGCAGTTAAACATTTTTGTAGCAGTTCAAAATGTCCTTGACAACCAGGTCCTTTTTTACCTGTGAGTCACACTAGGTACCTATAATTTTATTGGCCAAAATGTCAAATGAAAGGTACACTAGTGAAGACACCTACAGGATACGGAGCATTAAAGATGAGAGCTATGGGGAGCCCTCAATGTCAGAATCAGGCTCAGTATTTGAACCTGTAGAGAGCAGTGGCGTTCTGATGACAGAGTAGTAGTCCCTGGAAAGGTCAGGCGTACTCGACCCCATTCTCCTGTTGCTGAGGTGCTATAATTGCCTGATTCTCGTCTGCAGCAGAGTGCCAGTACTAGTGCTGCACTACCTTCTCGTGAACTGGCAAGCACTAGCAGCCTAGTACATACTGGTCGTAAACAAACCAGCACTGCATTAACACTTGGTGACGTGGAGAGTCCCATAAGTGCAGTTCAAGCTGGTGCAGTGGCTAGCACAAGTAGTGTCCTGCAGCCACCAAAAATTCAAAACACAGGCCCGTAGAGCCCATAGTGCCCTTCTTGATGGGCTTGCAAATCTGGATTGTCAGCTCACAGATTCTGCAGTGCCCTTACTTCCCTGATTCACTGGCCAGCCCGGAATTGAGGTGGAAACAGCAGATTTAACACCCCTTCGTTTTTTTGAGGTGTTTTTCACGGGGTGGGAAAACAGCAGAAAAAAATTCCCAAGGCTAACCTTAGCCAACCAGGTAACCTAGAGCTCTACCATAAACAACTGGAGCTCATCTAAATAAAAAAATAAAAAAAACACATCAAAGAGGACCAAGTCCTATAAACAGCAGCCTGCAAAACCTCACGGCCAAAAAAGCATCCGCAAATGCCAACACGTCCACTTTATAAAACTTTGTGAAAGTGCCAGGTGGCCGCCTTGCAAACATGCATCACTGATCCCTGATGACTGAAGGCCCGGGAGGCACTAAGTGCCAGAGTAGAGTGTGCCTTAACAGGGAAAGTAGGAACCTGACCCCTAATTGAATAGGCCTGAACCACTGTCGGTCCCTGCTCAACCCCCCTTGGGCACCAAAAAAAACCCAGTCAGCAACCCCAACAGGCCCCCCTAAGAGCATGTGGCAAAAGCCAGCTCATAACCTCACCCGGGGGGCCCTAAAGACCCCAGTGACCACCGAATGTTTAGAGGGGAGGGGGGAACCTTGGAGGTCCCACTGTCCCAGGTCCACCCCAAAAACCCTCCAGGGGTAGAGGGGGGAAAGCTACATACCATACCAGGAACAGGGTGGGCATCGCTTTTGGCAGACCACTGCTCCATCAGAATAGGGGTGGCTGTTGACCAGGAGGAACGCTGTGACTCAGGCCGAGGCCAGGTCATATGCGCCCTCACAAAACATTTAACTTGCAGGCCAGCCCCCGTCCAGTGGGGCTATGTCGCGGCCAACTTAGCACAGAGCTAAGGCCTGCACCCGCTCCCTGGCCAGACTGGGGGGACCCTCTGGATCTAGATTATCCAATCCTTTGTCCAGTCCGGCAGTTGATTTGGCTACTGGTAAATCACTTAAACCCAAATTTTGCAGTCTTGTATTTGCCCCAGCAAGCTTTATGCGTAGAAGAGTCCCTAAATACATTTTCTGCCCACCTTGTTTTCTCTCCAGCAAGCGTGCCAGATATGGGGTCAAAATGTATAAACTCTGTGACAGGGCAACAAGTTATACATATAGTTTCCAGATTTACGAGGGAAAAGATAGTCACATGGGGCCTCTCCGACTGCCCAGACTACATTTGGAGCAGCAGCAAGTATGTTTGGGACTTGGTGTTACCCTTATTCCGAAAGGGTAGACAATTTTTACACAAGCGTGCCATATTTTAGACACCTCTTTGAATTTGTAAGTGGCGCATGTGGCACCGTGCAATATAATTCCCGGGGCTTCCCCCAACGGCTTGTCAATGCCTGTCAAAGCAGGAACGTTTTCCTTCTGTCTTCCATTCACGCAGACATGGCAGTCGAAACTGTAATGGTGACTGGTGTTGATAAGCCCCTCTGTCTCCATTACTACAACCTTAAAATGGGAGGGGTGGACTTCAGCGACCAGAAGATGGGGCTGTACTTGCCCGTAAAGCCAGACATTTGTACAAAAAGTGTCTATATTCATTCCATTTGGCTCTGTTTAACGTTTATTATACAAAGCGTCAGGAAGAAGTGAATCCTTCCTAAAATTCCAGGAAGAGATCACAGCCCTTTTGTATCCAGAAGGTGCTGTGGCCCAATTTCCCAAACAAGATGCAGTGAGGGTGTGGCACGAGAGGCATTTTCCTGATGTCCTCCCTGGTACCCCTACCCAAAGAGCACCCAAAAAATATGTGTCTGTAGCAAACGTGGCTATAGGTGTGACACCTGCTATTTTTTTTGTCCTTCCTGTCCTGGCCAACCTGGTCTCTGCATCCAGAACGGTTTCTGTCGCTACCACACAGTAGTGGATTATTAGTATAGGGCACAGCACGGCACAGTCTAGGGTACACATTAACACAGGGTCTCCAAAGAGGTTAGATGGCTATTGCATTTTGAGAGACCCCAGCCTGGAACGTTTAAAGTTTTTTATGGTTACAAAAAAAGTGTAAAAAGAAAGAAAAAACATGATAAAAAAAGCCCAAAATGTTGTCATTTTATTTTGTTTACAGTTTTACTGTATTTTATACTATACTGTAATGTTTTATTGTTAACCATTGTTTGCTTTGCAGGTACGCCATTCAGCTGCAGTATTGATCTGATTATTCTGACAGCAACAGGGTTTGCTTTCACAATACCTAAATCAGCGACACCAGCGCAGTAAGAGGGGATTTCCCCACCAGTTAAAATAAAAAAGCATATATGGCAAAGCATAGGGGCTGGGGTGGACAGAGGACGAATCGCCCCTATGCTTTGCCGTATATTTTACACTTTTTTTTGGCACAGATCAGAAAAAAATATATATATATTTTACTGTATTTGATTGTTAACTTGTTTGCTTTGCAGACACGCCATTCAGCTGCAGCACTGATCTGTTTATTCTAACAGCAGCAGGGTTTGCTTTCAGCATATGTGAATATGCTGTAGGAGGTGATTTCACCACCACAGGTAAAAAAGAGAATATATGCCGAAGCATAGTGGCTGGGGTGTAATCACCCCTATGCTTTGGCATGTATTTTTTTGGCATTTTTCTTGGCAGAGATTTCATCATCCACATCAATGTTCAAAAAAAAAGAACATTGCATGTCCATCGTTCGAAGTGGGTGGATACCGGGCAGTATTCGAAAAGTGGGCATATCACACATTTTTTGGCAGAGATTTCTTCATCAACGGCGATCAGTATGAATGGAGGAACCATGTTCTCTTTTTTCGTTCAGCCCACAGGCTGAAAAAAAAACAAAAAACATTACTATATATGCCCAACAAGGAACAGCAATGTACTAGTATGTCGCTGGACTTTAAGGGGTTATACCGGAATGATGCCTGAAGGTTTGGGCATCATCTTGGTATCATTTTTTTTAGCCAGTCATCAGCTTTTACAAGCAGGGGGAGGGGATATACCCCTCCCCTCCTGCCACCTTCCACGGTTTTCTCTGCGTCTCCTGTCCCACCGGGGAACCCGAGAATGCAGTCGGTGATTCTGTCAGATGACCATAGAGTTAATTGGAGACCAGAACAGCTCCAATTATCTCTATGGCCTAAGAAATCGGAAGCTATGAGCATAATTTTGGTTTCACCAGATATAAACAGCGCCATTTTTTAAATTGGGAAAGCATCTTATCACACCGATCTTGGTGTGGTCAGATGCTTTGAAGGGCAGAGGAGAGATCTAGAGTCGAATAGACCCCAAAGTTTTCAAAAGAGTACCTGTCATCTATTGCTATCATAGGGGATATTTACATTCCCTGTGATAACAAAAATGATAAAAAAAATGTAAGGGACAGTGTAAAAATAAAATAGCAAAATAAAAAAAAATAAAAAATTAAAGCACACCTGTCCCCCTGTGCTCGCGCGCAAAGGTGAACGGGTCGGACCCAGATAGTCCAGATGGGTGGACGGTACCAGAGCAGACTTTTAAAGGTTCAGAATCCAACACACTCCCTCAGAGTAATCTCCAAGTTGTCCATCAGAGCAGTCAAAGACTCTGCTCGCAGAAGAAGATTGTCCATGCGACGGTACTCACCGTCACTGGGAATGAAAGACAGACACTACATGTGGTGTCAAAAAGGACTGCTCCACACAATCAGACTCATGGCAGATGCTAATGTCATCAGCTCAACCACCTGTCTTCCACACATTGGTAATTGTGCTAATTTATTCACCTATTGTTTCTGTCTGGTGGTTAATTTGATTAACTCTTGGAGGATCCTTTATGATGGGATTAGCCTTGTTTCAGCTGTAACCATTATGTGATGTTTTGGGTAAATATTTGGGTCATTGTTCATTTAGTGACTGACATACTTCCCAAGTGTATAAAATGCCTGTATTCATGTCCAATAAAGAGTTCACCCCCAGCATTCAGTCTTGACTAATGTCTGTGGGGGAAAGCTATGCCTGCTTTGGATTATCGCTATTGGTAATGCCTACTTGCTATTGCTCCTGAGACCAGAGTTACTACAGTATAACTCGCTACTAGGGGGAAAAGGACATCTCTGGCGGCGAGTGGGGTAGCAGCCACAATCCAGATACCACAGTACCCTGATTCCCCGCTGATGCAACAATGCCAGGACCGGGGCCAACACCTTCGTGAAGACCCAAGAAGCAGATGCGAGACCAAAGGGCTTATATATTGCTTTACATTAGGATGTAAATAGCATTGTATGAGGGCCTGTGTGTCATTTGTTATTACTTCCTCTCCCATCTCCCCTCCCATTTCATCTGTCACTCCACCTCCTATGTGTATATATTCCGGGAGAGCGTTGTTCACTCATCAGCTTTGAGGAAGGAGCCGTGGGTGGCTCTGAAACGCATTAGCCATGCCAAGTTCATGCCCCCTGTGCTGATGTCAAGCCCATACCAGGAACCTGGTGGCATACACACGTGGCCCTGTATTGGCGGCCGGGAAGCCGCCTGCTCATTTTCCATCTGAGCCGACATCCGTGCGGATCGCGCTGAGCCCGGACATGCTGTTTGTGTTGCAGCCTCCTTAGATTCCTGGAGGGTCCGACGTACACCTCTTTTTCGTCTATCCTGTAAGTCACTGACTGTCATAATAAAGCTACTGTTTTACACTGCACTTAGAGTGGCACTTCTGTTTGTAGTCAGGAAAAAAACTTGACTACGCCCTGGGAGTATACTCTCACTCTCGGCTATAGCCACTTGATTTTTTTTTTTCTGCCTAGTCAGGAGTAGGGACCTAGTTCCTTGCTGGGATCTCTGGTCCTGGCAATTTTTTTCCTTTTACATGGATTTTTTTCTGTCTTTGTTATTTTTTTTCCTGTCAGAAGCTACAATCAACTGCCGGACTGAGCGACGGACTAGATAATCTAGATCCAGAGGGTCCAGTCTGGCCAGCAGAAGCGCGCATGCCTCAGCTCCGCGCTAGATTGGCCGCGACATAGTCACACTGGGCGGTGGCTGGCCTGCAAATCAAACATCTTGTGAGGGCGCATACGACCTAGCCTCGGCCTGAGTCGCAGCGTTCCTCCTGGCCGACAGCCACCCACATTTCAATGATTCCATTCCACATTTCACACATCACTAGCTTTTTAAATTGCAATTGGTGTCTGTGTATAGTCAATGAATTTGTTTGTTCTCATGTGGGTGCACCAAGCAGGCTAGATACTGAGTCATGTGGAGCAGAAAAAGCGGTCAGAAGACTTGCCTAACAAGGTAATGGAACTTCATAAAGATGGAAAAAGATATAAAAAGATATCCAAAAGCCTTGAATATGCCAGACAGTACTGTTCAATCATCTATTAAGATTACATACAGGGATCTTTTGATACCAAGCCAAGGTCAGGTAGGCCAAGAAAGATTGCAGCCACAACTACCAGAAGAATTGTTTGGGATACAAAGAAAAAACCCACAGGTAACCTCAGAAACAGGCTACTCTGGAAAGGCGGTGTGGTTGTTCCAAGGAGCACAATACCTGAACAAAAATTAGCTGCATAGTTAAGTTGCCAGAAATACGTTTTTACTGAGCCAATATCACATAAAAGCCTGGTTACAATATTCCCGACAACACCTTGACACACCTCAGCTTGAGGCACACGGTAATCTGGAGTAACGAGACCAAAAATAACTTTATGGTCACATAAAAGCTATGTTTGGAGAAGGGTCAACAAGGCCTATAGTGACAAGAATACCATCCCCACTGTCGAGTATGGTGGTGGTTGATGTTTTGGGTGTGTGAGAGCTCTAAAGCCATAGGGAAACTTGTGAAAATGGATTGCAAGATGAACACAGCATTTTACTAGAAAATACTGGCAGACCATTTGCATTCTTCTGCACAAAAGCTGTGCATGGGAAGCTATTGGACTTTCCAGAATGACAATAACCCTAAGAACAAGGCCAAGGTGCCCCCCTCAGTGGTTACAGCAGAAAAAGGTGAAGGTTCTGGAGTGGCCTTCAGTCTCTCCTGACTTTAGTATCATTGAGCCACTCTCAGGAGATCTCAAACATGTGATTCATGCATGCCGACCAAAGACTTTGCATGGCCTGGAGGCAATTTGCCAAGACAATAGGGTAGCTAACCCACCTGCAAGAATTCGGGCTTCAGAAAACGATTACAAAAGACTGTACTCCGTCATTGATGCTAAAGGGGGAATACACAGTATTAAGAACTAAGGATATGCAGACTTTTGAACAGGATTTATTTCATCTGTTTACTTGCTGCCATGTTTTGTTTTATGGTGGTGCTTGCTGCCATGTTTTGTTTTATGGTGGTGCTATTATTTTATGACCTACAGTTGAAAAAGAATCTCATAAGAAAAAAAAGAAACGTGTTTTACCTATTCACTAAAAATGACACATACTGCATATTAACCAATTCTCCAAAGGCATGTAAACCTTTGAGCACAACTCCATTTGTTTGTTTAACCTTTTGCCTACACATCAGCTTTAAATTTATTTATAACATAGTATTTCAATCTGTCTTTTTCCTAGCCTTTTTGTAATCCATTGTATAACCAATCATGCATGGTTGTATGACACAGTATTGTGAATCAAACGAATGGAGCTTGCTGATTGCAGGGGGGAGTACAAAGATTACCTAACTGAGAATCTGCTGCTCGTTTACTGTTTAATCACAGTCTTGACCAAGTTGTAGTGCTTTGCCTACAAAATCATCTGAACCATTCATAAAATGGGATTTTTGACCTACCGTAAAATCCATTTCTCTGATGTTCATTGACGGACACAGCTCCTGACCTTCATAACCATTGGGTCATACTCCCCCCTCCAGAAGTAGGACACTAGGCAGAAAAATAATCTGGCAGTCCCAAGAGATATACTTCCCCTCTCTCTGCTATAGGTACTCAGTTTTGTTACAAGCAGTGTCAGAAGAATTACAACTCCACAGAGAGGTGAGTGCCGTGTCAGTCAATAAACATCAGAGAAATGGTTAAACAGTGGTCAACCAGGCAACAGGAGCTCAACCAAAACAAATGGATACCACCTGCAAAAAACAAAATACCCTCAAAGAGGTTCAGGTCCTCTAAAACAGCAGTCAGCAAAACCTTGCGGCCAAAGGAAGCATCTGCAGATTCCAACACATCCACTTTTTTAGAACTTTGTATAAGTGTGCACCGACGACCAGGTGGCTGCGTTGCAAACTTGCGTCACTGACGCCTGCTGACAGAAGCCCGAGTAGAGTGCGCCTTGACAGGGAAAGAAGGAACCTGACCCCTGATGGAATAGGCCTGAATCACCATCTGTCTGATCCATCTGGAAATGGTAACAGAGGAAGCGGTCAACCCTTTCCGAGGCCCATCCGTAAGCACAAATAGTGAGTCTGACTTCCTAAAAGACTCCGTAGCTGCCAGGTACACCCTAATTGCCTAAACCACATCCAAGACATGCAAAGCAAATTCCTTAGGATGTTTTGGCCTCGGACACAGGGAAGGCAACACAATGTCTTCATTTAATGGAAATCAGAGAAAAACTTGGGAGGAACGACAGACAAGGGAGAAGAACCACCTTATCCTGTCGTTCCCCTTACTTGATTCACAGAGAACGCCGCCAGTTCTGATACCCTGCGCACGGAGGTGATAGCCCCCAAAAAAGCCACCTTCTGAGACAACTTAAGCAAGGGAATCTCCCGAAGTTTCTCAAAGGGAGGATTCTGGAAGACCAAAAGCACCAAATTGAGGTTCCAAGGCGGCACCAGAGACCGCACTGGAGGAACCAAATTTCGAACATCCTGAAGAAAGGTACGCAACAGGGAGTGTGTGTCCAGAGGTCGTTGGAAGAAGACCGCCAAAGCAGACACCTGACCCTTGATGGTACTCGGGGGACAATTTCTGTTAAAAAAAAAAAAATGGTTTAAGGAAGGTCAAGACCCGAGCCACTGAGAAGGAGTGAGAATGAACCTCAAAAGACTCATACCACGTAATGTACGACTTCCACGTACGATGGTAGATCTTCCTAGAAATAGATTTCCTAGCTTTTAAAAGCGTTGGAATCACCAACTCAGATAAACCTCTATCCATCAGCACCTAGCGTTCAACAGCCAAGCCGTCAAAGACAGCGACTGTAAAGCAGGATGGAAGATTGGTCCTTGGGACAACAGATCCTCCCTGCGAGGAAGCTTCCAAGGAACGTCAGCGACCAACCACACCAGATCAGCATACTAAGCCCAGCAAAGCCAGTCCGGAGCCACTAAGATGACCAGAATCCCTTCTGCCTTGATTCTGCATAGAATTCTTGGCAGAAGCCTGAGAGGAGGAAAGGCATAAATCAGACGATACTGACCCCACGGGTCTGTGGCATCTGCCAGAGGATCCCTGTGACCGAGCCACAAACCTCTGTACCTTTTGGTAGAGCCGAGACACCAACAGATCCACCTCGGGGATGCCTCACGTGAAAAACAAATGATGAAACACCTGGATGAAGGGACCACTCCCCTTGGTCCAAGGCCTGCCGACTGATGTAATCCACCTGTCAATTTTCCACCCCGGGAATGTGTATGGGGGAGAGGGCTGGAACGAACTGTTCTGCCCACCTTAGTATGCCGGCTACCTCCAGAGCCGCCAGGACCACTTCTTGTGCCCCCCTGGTGATTGAATAAAGCCATGGCCGTGGCATTGTCCGATTGAATGCGCACTGGACATCCCGGAAGATGATTTGTCCAATGGTCCAGGCAGTCTGATCGCTCGGAGTTCCAAGACATTGATTGGTAGTCTAGACTCTTTCAGTGTCCAGATCCCCTGAGCAGAATTTTTGCCGAGGACGCCTCCCAAGCCAGACAGGCTAGCATCCGTGGTGACCACTGTCCAATATAAGTGGAGGTAGGATTTACCCAGCCGAAAAGCCAGAGAACTAAGCCACCATATCAGGGACTCCTTTGTTCCCCAGCTCAGCCGAATCGGATTGTCCGGAGATTGCAGAGTCTTGTCTCATTTGGCCAGAATCTCCCTTTGCAGAGACCTCGTATGGAACTTTGCAAACGGAACCGCCTCAAAGATAGACACCATCAGGCCCAGCACCAGCATGCAAGTCAAGGGGGATGACCATCTGCTGGACAGCAGGAGAAGAATTGAAGCCTGTGATTTTTGGAGCTTGTCCAGAGGAAGGAGCACTCTGGCTAAGGCAGAGTCAGACCAAGATGGTCTAGCTTTGTGGACGGAACCAGAGCAGACTTCTGAAAATTCAGAATCCTGCCAAACTCCTGCAGAGTTTGTATGGTGATTTCCAGGTTTTCCACCAGAGCAGTAGGAGACTCAGCTCACAGAAGGAGGTAGTCCAAGGAGCCCAGTACCGCGATCCCCCGTTGGTGTAACAATGCTAGCACCGGGGCTAACACTTGAGAAGAGACCAAAGGGTAACGCCACAATCTGATAATGCTCCTCTCCTACGGTAAAGTGAAGGAAGCGCTGGTGACCGACACATACTGGAATGTGAAGGGAAACGTCCTTGATGTCGATAGGGGCAAGAGAATCCCTCTGATGCAGGAATGCCACCACCGTGCGAATGAACTCCATCCTGAACTTCTGCCCCCACACAAAGCAGCTCAGTGTCTTGAGGTCCACGATTGGACGCACCTTGCCTTCCTTCCTGGGAACTGTAAACAGGTTTGAGTAAAAAACCCTGAAAATGTTCAGAAGTCGGAACCGGAACAACCACCCCTTGAAGCAACAGGTCTTGTACCGCCTGAAAAAGACCCAGTAAATGGTCCGGGAACAGGCGCAAGTTGGAAGGAAAGAACCTTGCCAGGGAAAAGAGAAAAACTCGATCTTGTAGCCGGACCGAAAAACTTTGTGGACCCACTTGTCTTGTACCAGGGAAGGCCACGGGTCTGGAAACCAACAAAGACATCCCCCCACCCCCGATACGGGTGAGGGCGCACCTTCATGCTGAGGGAGCCTTGTCTGCGGGTCTGGAGAAGCCCACTCTCAACTTGCCAGACCAGGTTTGTTTGGATCCTCCAGAGGAAGCCCTGAAAGGCTTTGAGCCCCTACGACGAGGTTCCTTGCCCTTGAAAGGTTTACCCTTGTTCTGTGCCTTGAAGGCACGAAAGGACCCCTGATTAGGTTTAAAGGCGGGACCCCGCTTACCGCGGAAAGACTTGTTCTTCGGATTCTGGGGCAGCAGAGTGCTCTTGCCCCCAGTGACTCCCTTAACCAAAGTATCCAGGGCCTCACCAAAAAGGTGAGACCCCGCATAAGGGAAATCAGCCACCATTTTCCGGGACGTCCGGTCAGCCGACCAGCTCTTCAACCAGATCAGTCGACGGCTAAGCACCGCGACACTGGACAGGCGCGCAGCCAGAGGGGCCTCATTCAAGGCCGCATCGCACAAATACATGACCCCTTGATAAATCTGGTCCACCATCTCCACAGTGGTAGGGGGGGCAGAATCAGTCACAAGTGCACGCCTAAGCGCCTTGGTCAAATCCGCCACCGCCTGAGCCACCATGACAGAGGCGAAAATAGGTTTCAGCATGGAACCTGCCACCATATAAGAATGTCGCGCAAGTGTTTCCAGCCTCCTATCCGTGGGATCCCTAAACACCGGGGAATCCTCAGTGGGAACCAGGGTAGCCTTGTTCAAAATGGCCACAGTGTGATCCACCGGAGGGGCCACACACCAGCGAGAATCCGTAGAAGCCGCAAAGGGGTAAAGCAGTTGAAACCTTTTCGGCACCGTGAAGGTGCGTTTTAAACTGCGCCATTGCTCATTCACAGTGTGATGAAACTCAGCGGGACAGGGAAAAACCTGCGCCGACTTGCGGGTCCTATGTGTACCAAAAGAGGACACAATGCCCGGAGGACTGGGCACATCCTCCAAATGTAGGGTTTCAGCGCATCCATAGCCGCGCGTTCTTCGGGCAACCCAGGGGGAGAATCATCTACCCCCTCCACCTCCGCCTCTTGCGGGTCCTGAGAAGAGCGAGACCCCGAAAGGGGCACGCCACCGACAGCAGCCACATCACCTTCTGAATCAGAAGAAAAAGAAATCCTAGGCCTTTTCCTAGCAGCACGTTCAGACATCAGCACCTCCAAATTAGTCTGAGCAGGGGAGTCAGATGAACTGGAGTCCCCTACCAGGGCTGGAGGGAATTTGCTGTCCTGAGATTCCATTGCAGAGAAAAAAAAACTTTTTTTGCAAGGTACTGGCCCTTTAAGTGAGCCGCGGACCCCGCAGCACACCGCTATACCGACTGTGTCACACAGCCCCCCTGCAGGGACAAAACTGAGCCAGAAAGGATTTTACAGAGGAAAATGCAAAGGACAGTAGTACAGAGCCCCACAGAGTGTTACCACATCAGACGCAGCTCCAGAGGAAAAGGAAGTGAGGTCACCAGAGACTGAACTATAGCTGCAGGCTAAGGAAAAATGGCTGCCCATAGGATGTAATGGGAGGCTTTTGGCAAGATGGCCGCCGACATGTGCACTGAGCGATCTGTTGCCACACACAAGATGGCGCCGGAAGGCGCCAAAACCACTACATAGAATGCTGCACAAAACGCCCATAGTGAAGCCAGACATGCTGCCCACACCGAAAATGGCGGACCAGCGGTTTTCAACCCCGCAGCGGTCGCCACACACACAGTCTGCACCGCCAAAGCACACTAAGTGACACAGGAGAGGGGCCCCCAAGCACACACAGCGCAGCAGTGAAATAAAAAAACCCCGCAGGGATCGCATCAGGGAGCCCCAAAAACGCACAGACATGAGGGGATACCACAGCCACACAGTACTGCCAGTCCCAGACAGAGGCCCCACACAGAGTGTACTTACCTGTACCGGATGGCGTGGCGTGCATCTCATCAAACGGAAAACCGCTGCCCTCAGATGGCAGGGGATGCCATCAGCCAAAAAATGCAGGACACCACAGAGCACGGACGAACCGTGCATGTGTCCAGTGAGGTAGCCACCTCACAGGCTGCATCCCTTCCAACAGGGATGGGTCGTTCATAATGCCAGGGCGAACATATGGCTGAACGCTCGATGGCGGGCTGGGGCTCCATCTGACCCTCTGCCCTGGAGAACCAGGGCGACCAGTCCAATTCCCAGCTCCGCAAGATCCATCTTCGTCCGAAGATCAGATTAACTAAAGCTGACAAAATAAACAGCTAGTACAGTAAAGAAAAAATGACATTATACTGAAAATAAAATCACAAAAGAAAGAAGAAGGCTGAGACTGTAGCCCCAGCACAGGGAAGCCTGACTACTCCTGAACTAGGCAGAAGACAAACTGAGTTGGGATGGCTTACTGCAGGGGGGTATTGACCAGTGGGACAGCCCCCATGGGTGTGTCTATGTTAATGCTTTTAACAAGTCTTATGCCTAGCTACTCCTGCGGAGAGGAAGTCAATACCATTGGTGAAGACTGTATGAGTGGGCGGCGACTGTCGGAGGACGTAAGAGAAACACAATTTCTTCTAAAAATGCATTTACTACAAAAATATACCCAAATATGTCTTAATTTCAGCCTCCTGCAGTCAAACTAGTAGAAGCAAGGCCAGCATTCTGAGTCAGAGCTCTGTTGCTTTGTTCAGGGATGCGTACCGGAGGGGAGAACCAGGGATGGTTTTATAGCTGCTACTACTTCATTGCTCAGTTACAGGATTGGGTGAGACCTGGACCTGCCTGCATTTCTTAAAACCCAACCCCTTTTTTGGGGGTGGGCAGAGTGGTTTTTATGGAGTCTGTCCTCATTAGGGACAATTCCTGCTGAGACAGGAAGTGATTGAAAATCTCCACTCAGGAAAGCCAGATTACTGTATTTTCCTATCCAGCTGACAAATGTTCCCTTTATTTCATGTCTGCTGTAACAAGGACAGGAAGTGAGGTGAATTCTACCCAAGGAGCCCATGAATCTGACAGAAGAAATTATTCTTTCGAAGTCTATCCAAAACTAAATAAGAAATTGGTCCAGGCTGTAGTGATTGTGGTGTCAAGAGGGTGTCCAAAAAAAGAACAAATCCTTTAACATGCAAGAATTAACAAAAGGAAACTGGTAAGAGAAATACGAAGTATGCCATTGCTGATGAGGATACTGGTTCTGGGTTATTACTATATTGGCATAAAACCCAAGAAAACACAAGAAACCAATTTTAAAGGAGACTTTAGCAATTTTAACCTACATATTTTGTTAATGTAGGGTTTCGATGGGTTTTACAGTCGAAACCCGTCATGACAGAAACATGGACGTCATTGCTAATTTTACCTTCTAAAATTCTAGCTGCCTTGCTGTTATTCTGACACTCTGAATAAAGTCTTCCAATTTTACTAATTGGTATATTTGTATTAAAATACTTTAGCAGGCAAAAGAGCACTTGTACGTGTATTTTATTTAGTGGCTTGTGTGGAGTTTTAACAACAGACTAAGGAATGCAATAGTTTTGAAGGCTCATTCACTTGGTTGGCAACTCTAATTCCTGCCATGTACCCTGCAACTACCTAGTTTAAAAAGTTTTGAAAAATGGAGTTCCATTTCTACTTGGGAGGGCATAATGGAAGCCTGAGTGCTATACAGA
This sequence comes from Pelophylax lessonae, assembly GCF_965119305.1. Lineage (NCBI taxonomy): Eukaryota > Metazoa > Chordata > Amphibia > Anura > Ranidae > Pelophylax > Pelophylax lessonae. The sequence goes on along the minus strand of NC_138769.1, from coordinate 178,014,513 downwards.
GGTCTAACATCTTAAAACGCATTTACGGTGAAAAAACCCTTTGCGTTTAGGCACCAGAAAATGTGGCACAGTGGTGTAGTGGTTAGCACTTTCACCTAGCAGCAAGAGGGTCGCTGGTTCGAATTTCAACCACGACACTACCTGCCTGGAGTTTGCATATTCTCCCTGTGCCTGCGTGGGTTTCCTCCGGGTACAAAGGTTTCCTGCCACACTCCAAAGACATGCTGGTAGGTTAATTGGATCCTGTATAAAAAATTGGCCTTATTCCTTGTATGTATGAATGTGAGTTAGGGACCTTAGATTGTACGCTCCTTGAGGGCAGGGACTGATGTCAATGTGCAATGTATATGTTAAGCGCTGCATAAATTGACAGAGCTATACAAGTACCTGAAATAATAAAATTTATAATAATGTATAGTATCCCATCTGGATGTATGTATTTTATAACTTGTCATTACCATTTTTATTAAAAAGATTAGCAGCTTGCAAGGGTTCACTATCAGTTTACCCCGATCGACCAAATCATAATTTCTGTACTGCTGTCATAAAAGTTTATATTAAGTGAAGTATACTGTATTGAAACCTTTAATACAAGAATATGTACAGGTCTACCTGCATAAACGCAAAAGTGCAACCATGGTAACCAACTGAGTATAATATTTTAGTTGTTTCAGCATTCACCCTTCTGAAAGTAGATCTCTGACTGGTTGTTATATGTTACTGTAAACCATTGCCCTGTTATTAAAGAGAACAAGAACAATTTTCTATAAACAACTCCTCAACATTAAGAATGAAAGACAAGTCGTAATTGATACAAGCATTGTGTGGTGCTAAGAGCTTAAAATTAATGCTTCTCTATATTAATATCAAAAATGTTTAACAGCTTGGGCATCTCCTGGTGAAAAAATGGCCTGTGCTTCAGCTCCCCACAGAGTGCCCTTTATCTTACCAAATACAGATCCAGCAATGTGCAGGAACACAGTGGCTCCAGTCCGTCTCCCTCCTCATTGAACAGATTGATAGCAGCAGGAGCCACTGGCTCTCGGTGCTGTCAATCAAATCCAGTGACAAAGGAGCGAGGCCGAGTCCCCCTGTGTGTCAATGGACGCAGCAGCGGGACTCGGGAGTGAGCCCACACGGGTGTCCCCATGGAAAGCAGTTTTCAGTGTGGGGCACCCTACGAAGAGGAGGGTCCTGGACTGCAGGCAAGGCACCCTAGAGGAAGATAATCAGGGACTGCTGTGTGCAAAACAATTGCACAGAGCAGGTAAATATAGGTATGTTACTTTGTTATTTTTAAGTATGTGTTTACAACCTCTAAGAAAGGTGCTGCATACAAAGCCACATAACATTGCTGTGAAACAGCCAATAAACCTGCACTTTCACTGACTTCAACTGAAAAGACCTCGCGCATGCACTTCAATCAACATCAACTGAAAAGGCTCAGAGTAGGGGACATGGGTCATTTGTCTAGTTATGGTAATTGTGTACAATAATTTGCTCACAACCATATGAAAATGGAATACATCAGCTTACAGACTGCCTTAAAGGGTTCATCTGCTAAGAAAATATAAGTTGAAAGGAGTCTGGTGGCCCAAATCATTCACTAGGAAACTGGAAAGATCTCTCTACCTTAGCGCCTGGCTTTTTTTTTCTCACCCAGGTGTTTTTGGTGTTCCAACCCCTTCTGCACGGCAAAGTAAATTAAAAATACAACAAAGTGGGATTGCTTGTAATAGCTGTGGCAGATGTAAACGTGAGAACTATACAGTATACATGAGATATACACTACATGATAGTATTACCTGTTCAAGCGTGCTATGAAACATTTTAGCTGTTTAAATCATTTACCCACCAAGCATTGCAGCAAAAAATAAAAAAAAAATAAAAATAAAATAATGGAACCTCATACAGCAATGAAGCAGATTCTATGTCTTTGAAAAAAGACAGCCGGGAAGGTAAGTAGCACTATTAGTAAAATATCAAATGATTGCCTACAGTTTTCAAATTAGGTTTGAATGTCTTTTGCTTTATGCTGATTTTAATTGGACAATCAAAGCTGGATAAAAGTTACCAATGCTGTACTAGTCAGACATCACACTAAAGATAGTCATTGGGAAGCGATTACATCTCTAGGAGGCAAAATCTGAGCAGTTTAGGTTCTGTGTGGGGAGAATAAATGAAAAAAGTTCTGACTGTGTCCTCCTCGATGAACATTTATATTAATGCTTAGGTGGGTGCAGGAGGGACACCAGTCCTAGTTAAAGTTGCTATACTACGTTCATTTTTAGCAAACATACCAGCAGAAATAACTAGAGTCTATTATCCCATGGTTGCTTAGAAATAACTTAACGAGTTCCTGAGAATGAGCTATTAGCTAGCATTTGCTTTTGCTATTAAAGCTGGATACTGTTTTCACCCTCTTGTGTCTCCCGCAGCTCAGCACCTGTCTTTGTTTGGGAGTGACATCTTTCTTTGCTCTTTTTTTTTTTTTTTTCTTCTTCCTCCACAACAGGACTTCAGTGTATTTTAGGCTTGAATGGGTAAGAAACAAACCAACGGTGAAATTGGTTCTTGTGAGAGACTCCTATTTTTTCCAACAATCGCTTAAAGATGCGATATATTAAAGCAAGGGGGAAAAAAAAAAATCACAGCAAACCAGACCCTACAGCTTTTTAGCCACTGGTCAACTACGACTTAAAAATTTAGTTTATGTGTAGGAAACCTTACCTGGTTGACCAACACTGCATGCAGTATTAAAAGCTAAAAGCGGCAACAGACACGTTAGGACTCGCAAAGAAGTAAGATTGGCTAAATTTGATATCTAATGGTGGAAAATTACCTATATTTAATGAACAGCATGCACAAAACAGTAAGACCCGGCAGCCTATCAGCATCACTTTCACACAGGCTCTAAAGTGATTCTGGTTGCTAGGAGTTACTGCACTTTGCAGATAATCCCTGCTCTTTGAACTGCTT